>NC_035438.2:99772074-100075484 GCF_002127325.2 Helianthus annuus | reverse complement strand
AACTGGTATATCCTCTAGTCTCTTTTCTTTCGTCGATGAGTCTGTAACAACTGCCAAAATGGCAGTGTGACTCTTTCGCAAACATTTCTGAGCCTTCAAAAAGGAGATGATGCCAACCACGGCACCACTCTTGTCGCCTTGAACATCGAGAGATTCCTTACCAGGACGGGGAATACGAACGATCTTCTCCTTGCATAAGATCTCTGCTTGTTGCTGGGATAACCAATCTATACCAATGACGATGTCGAAACTACCCAGAACTATAGGAATGAGGTCGATGGAGAAAGTCTGACCGGCTAAGACGATGTTACAACCTTTGACTACATGTGTGGCCTCTAAACTTTTACCATTGGCTAACTCTACGACATGTTTGGTGTTTAAGGGTGTTGGCGTACGTTTTTGTCACGACCCCCGACCCCATCTAGCCGGAATCGGTGCCGTGAGCAGTTCAGTGGTACCGGTGATTATTTTGAAAAATATTGCAGCGGAAATTTCATCAGGACCGTGAGTTGGGAAAAATATCAGAGTTTAGAAACACCGGATTTTATTTAAATGGATGGAATAAATTCCAAGTTTTACAAAGGTAGTTTTTAATGAAAACAATATTTCTTAAGTTGATTTAATTAATAAAATAAGCCACTTCTTGAAGTCTTTTAGTGCCAGATCCAATCCTTACTCCAATCTACTGTAATTACCTGAAACGCGTTTTAAAAAGATTTTGTCAGCGGGAAATACTGAGTGAATTATTCATTTTACTGAAAATGACACGTTTTATGATTATTCACAGTGTTAAGATCTTTTACGCATGTTTCTGATATCAACCAACTACCCACAGTATTTGTCACTCGACCGAATCTGTGACAGTGGTCATATCACCATTGGCTGCCCCAATGAATGACGTAAATCAATTAAATTAGGTTCGCCCACCTAAAATGATTTAAATTGTAATATTGTGCACAATACCCCACATACTGGCTGTAATTTGGTGATTACATCGACTTAATCACTGGTATTATAATCTCGGAAAAATGAATTTGGAGTATTGTAAAATAGTTAATAACTCACAAACGGTGAGAAAGAATTTATAAAAGAAGAATAACTCACAAATCATCATGCAGGATTGAGTTAACAAACTTCTTGATTCTACTTCTTTCGATAATTAGGCATGTACTTTATTATTCTGGATCTTCTGATGATTTAATAGTTTGTTTGATTGTAAGGGTGTAGTTGGGAGTGTTTTTGGTGGTTTAACAGAATAGAATACGTGTTGGTGTAAAACCCAAATCAAACCTTAACGGTAGTCATGAGATTCGAATCTTAACGAATTTCACAAAAACCGGGTTAATGATCAATACAGCAGTTACGATAATTTCCCGAGATCAAATTCTCACAATGAATGACCAAGTGCAATACTTCAACTCATTTATCAAAATGACAAACGACAAAGTATAGTACTTCAACTCGTATATCGAATTATCGACAACGACAAAGTACAATGCTTCGGCTCATTTATCGGATTACCGACAAACGATAAAGCATAGCCCAATGTGGGCGGCACTTAGGCATTCTTTGGATATATTGATCACTCGAAAAATGAATCGTAATAGCGATTGAGTGATTATTGGTTAGAACACCAACGTATAGAGAGAAGAAGAAGAGAAATGAGCAAAGAAAAATGAACCCTAAGCTTCTTATTTATAGCAAGCAGGCAGGCAGCTCAATTTCGAGATTGAGTGATTATTGGTTAGAACACCAACGTATAGAGAGAAGAAGAAGAGAAATGAGCAAAGAAAAATGAACCCTAAGCTTCTTATTTATAGCAAGCAGGCAGGCAGCTCAATTTCATATTCTGGTCGATGTGACGTGCTTGCTAGCTAGCTTGACGTGCTAGCTAGCTAGCTTAGTTATTTTATTTCAGCTGCTTAACTCGTTTTTCTTGTATAACTTTTAAAATATAACGTTTTATAAAACGACGAATATGTCTTTAGAACGAGCATATTTTTATCTACGTTTTAACCTAAGTTTCATTAAAAACGGAGTAAGGAAAAAAATAATATATTTTATTATTAATATTAAACGTTCTTATACGACCTCATATATATCTATTTTTAATAGACCTTACTTAGCTTAATTAATCTTGTTAGCTTAATTAATATTGATTAACTGATTAATTAATCATACTAAACTTAATTAGGGTCTCCTTATTGCATAATTATCATACTAAATATAAATTTTAGTGAGGGTTGTTACAGTTTTAACATTTGACTAACTTTTAGAGACATAACTGGTATCCGCACCAGAATCAAACAAAACAGTAACAAAAAAGTCGTCGAAAAGAAACATACCCATAACCACGTTAGGATCATTCCTTGCGTCACCCTGCCCCAACATGAACACGCGACCCCTAGCATCGTTGTTTCCATCATTGTTTCCCCCGTTGTTGTTCCCATTGCCCTGATTATTGTTGTTGTTGTTATTGTTCTGGTTCTGGTTTAACTGGGGACAGTCACGTTTGAAGTGGCCTTCAGCACCACATTGATAGCATCCTCTGTTGCCTCACTGCTGTTGCTGCTACTGGTTTCGTGGAGCAGGTGTTGTTGTTGTTGATTCTGATTCGCAGGTCGGGAGCTCCTGCAATCTTTAGCCTCATGACCCATCTTGAGGCACCGCTGACAACGACCCTTGTTGCACTGGTCGTTGTGGTGTTTGTTGCAAGTGTTGCACCTTGGGAGGTTTCCTCGATATCCACCCTGTCTTTGGTTACCCGAAGATTGCTGACCAGGGCTTTGGTAATTATCAGTCTTTCGCTGCTGAACCTGAGACTGAGCTGTAGCTGAACCTTTGCTGGAATCCCCATCCCATTTCCGCTTGTTGTCACTGGGAGTAGCGGTAGTAGTAGCATCGGTAGCGCTGATACGTTTAGGCAGCCTGTTCTGTTCCACTGCCTGATCTGTGAGGCGATGAGCAAGACGTTAAATATCCTGGATATTATCAAGGTTGGCCGATGTCACGTGGCTTTGAATTTCTGGTGCCAGCCCTTTGAGATACAACTCTATACGCCTGATAGGAGGGTCCACCATAGTTGGACACAAGATGGCCAGCTCGTTTGACCTTTTAGTATATGCCTCAATTTCTGACCCAGTCATCTTCAAATGAAAGAACTCCACCTCTAACTTGTGGATGTCGTCATGTGTATAGTATTCCCGTTTAATCAGTTCCTTGAAATCATTCCAAGGGGTGGCGTTAGAAGCTGCCAGCCCTAAAATCTGAACTTGCGCATTCCACCAAGTCAGCGCGATGCCTTCCAGAGTACCAGTGGCATACTTCACCCTGCGAGCCTCAGGGCATTCACACATCTCAAATACTGACTCGAGCTTTTCAAACCAATGGAGGAGTCCCACTGCTCCCTCCGTGCCACTGAACGTGCTTGGACGACAGTCCATGAAATTCTTGAAAGTGCAAACAGGTGGCTGAGCGTGCTGACCTGTTGTGTTATAAGAACAAGACAAGGTTAAACACAAGAGTTGGTTTAGGAGTGTAGGATCTAGAGATCCTAATGTGAGTTACGACTGCAGGGTATACCTCCTGCTTGTGCGGCTGCAAGTGCCGCAGCAACTTGTTCGTTAATGAGAGCCGTCAACTGGGCTTGTGTCATGTTAATGCGTCCAACCATGATCTTCATAGCAAAGGTAACATAAGTGAGAGAAGTTTGCGAAAGGTGCGATGACCGAAGAGAGTAAGCACACAAGTGTTCTCAAGCAATAACGAATAGTAGGCAATGTAATCTAAGCATACCACGAGCAAAGTTCTATGTAATTCTAGCAAGTAGGCAAAGTAAACATGAATAGTAGTACCTATCGTGTTGAGCCTTGCACGTGGAGCGAAGCGTCGTTGTGGATCGTTGAGCACTGTACTGGTTATAGTCTGGTTTTAATAAAAACGTTTTCCTCATATTAAAACCAAGTTCTCTATAACCTGGCTCTGATACCAATCTGTTACACCCCCAAAATCCACCCGCGGAGTATCACCGCTTGGAGGCGTGACTGACCAGGATCAAGCCACCAATCATATTGAACATGTAAGTAATAAGTAAAAGTAAATGTAATCCAACCCAACCAATATGAAAGGTGTTCAAAACATAAGTGTAATATCAATGTTTAGCGGAAGCATAAAAATAAACCCAACATAAGTATGAATATGTAATGTCAAAATGTTTAATCAAAGCATTCACGATCCCTGTCCACAACGACCGCGCCTCCCAGTGCAAGCTCTATGTATACCTAACGACCTGCAAGGCATGTAACAGAGAGTCAAAAACTAGTTGAGCGAGTTCACAATGGGTTGTTTAGTAATAGTGTTCATTTCGTAAAACGTTTGTTTGTTTAGTAACTGTTAGTGCATGCATCTGTCGACTTCGTCTTGTATCGAGTCTTAGTCTTAGAATGTTAGATTAGGGCGCATTGTACGAGGTTCCACTTATGTGTACATGTCCGTTCAAGTGAAACCTTATGAGAGGTCCCGCTTCAACGTACATGTCCGTTCAAGTGAAACCTTATGAGAGGTTCCGCTTCAACGTACATGTCCGTTCAAGTGAAACCTTATGAGAGGTTCCGCTTCAACGTACATGTCTATAAATACCTCTCAAGTGAAATCATTTGTAATGTTCTGATTTTCCATACCGAGGTGCTGCCGGTGTGAGAATTGGTTGTAAACACTGTTATATCAATCAACAAAGTGATTTAAGTGAAGATCTAGCTGTTTCTACGTCAGGTACTTGTTTTCCGCACCTGTATCTGATCAAAACTCCTCTGATAGACTCGTTCGGGTCAGAATTCGATCCTACAAGTGGTATCAGAGCTTCAGGAGGAGGAGTTCTACAAAGATTTGCTGGATTTCATCACAAATTCTTACTTCTACACCTTCTTTCTTCATCAGAACGAGATTTTACGGTCGGAATCCGCTCAAAATTTCACAGATTGTGTGTTATTGATCATTGTCAAATCCCTAAAAGTTTGAGTTTAAAATTCACACTAAAAATGGTCCAAAATAATCTCCGAATTGGTTTCGCTTATACGTACACTCACAAGTTAGATGATTTCGCTTGTATGACTTCCAAATTGACTTAGTTTCGCTTCAATGGACATTCAACAGACATAGTTTTGCTTATTTGGACACCTTTCGCTTATCTGGACATCCTAAGTGATACCTTTCGCTTATATGACACACCTGGTTTCGCTTTTGTGACCTCCATAATCTTGGTTTCGCTTTTAAGGTCCAATCATTAATTCAACTAACAAAAAATCTTGTCGGCCAAATACACTTATTGATATTCGGTTTGAATGTGATTTTGATTTGATCAGTCTTTTAGAGTATCAAGAGAATCATCAGACTTTGCATGTGAACTAGAGATGTGGCTCAATCACACTTTAGAATGATTCAGATGTATAGAGCGGTCCAATGAGATTGATTTGAGCATTATTAATTGTTGAACAAAAGTTGGTAATAACTTCAAATCTGTACAAAGGTTTACGGTCTAATGATTGTGATTCACATGTGAACATCATTGTTTTGGTCCAATCATAGTTGTGTTAAGCAGCCCACTTTATGACATCATTGTGATTCACATGTGAATATTAATCCATGATTAATTTTCGATAATATATAAAGATAGCCGTGCACTTTATGTTGTCGGCCCAATCAGGTTTTGAACTAAATTTCACGGTTATCGAGTTAGTAGAATTTGAGGATCTTTTAGACTTGATTTGTATTGGGCCAATCAAAGTTGATTCAATCCATGTGTTTGTCACCGATTCATTAACATTGGCGGCCCAATCATTGTTGATTAGGTAGTGGATTAAAAGTTACAGTCCATTCACAGTTTGAGGACAATAACTATTGTCTTTAGTTGTCAGCCCACCTCACGGCCCAATCAAAGTGAATGATTTTCTGAGAGTGTCAGACATATTATTCTGAAAAGATAATATTAGTTGTTAGATCCATGTGCTGAATATTTTGGCCAAATCACATGTTTTGCATGAATATCGAAAGGCCCAATCAGGATTAAAAATCACGGCCCAATCAAGGATTTTTAAAAGTAATTGTCGGCCATTTATTATGGACATGTGATCATTTAGCAAATCGGTTATTCACTTCACACGTATCATTCACGAGGTCGTTTAGTGTGGTCAAGTCGCGTGAAAAAGTCCAATTCGTTTAAAAGTCATCATTTCGCTTGGAAGATAGTTCCAGTTCATACGGTTTGGAGTTCACAATTGTCAAAAGTCCATCAGTTCGCACGTAGTGAGTCTGGTTGTTTGAAATTGATCCGAGTCATAGCAGTTCTCACAGTTTGCCAAGTTAAACCTCAGTCCTCACGGAATATTCTATATTCATCAGTTCGAGTGATTCAGTTCACATAGAGTATCAGTTTGATTTAGTTGATTTGATAAATGTTTTAAACTGATTGTGTTTTGTTTGTTTGTGTTACGTCAGGTAATACAGGTGTGAAACATGGATACTGAGTTTTACAACGCGTTTGCTACAACCCCTGCTAGTCCGTCGGACATTACAAAGACTATGACAATGGAGAATGAAACTGGAACAATGCAAAAACCCCCGAAACTTATGGGAATTGAAGATTATCACGGATGGAAGAAACGGTTCGAGAATTGGGTGCAGGCGAATCATTTAAAAGCTTGGGAGAGCATCGAAACTGAATATGAGAGGCCAAAGAATTCAGTGGGTGTTGATAAAATCATTTCAGAGTTCACTGAGCAAGAGAGAGAGAGTTATAAAGCAGAAAAGATGATGATCAATTTGCTACAACAAGCTATTAAGGAGGATATATTTGTGTTGCTTCAACACGATGAAAATGCTTATTCTATCTGGGAAGCTCTTAAAAAGAAATTTGAGGGAAGTACCGAAATGCTAAAAAGCAAAGCAGCATTGCTGAAAAAGGAGTTTGAACTATTTGCGTGCATGCCTAGTGAAACAACAAAGACTCTTATTGAAAGATACTGTCATCTCGTACGCACCATGTCACAGTTGAAGATTACTAAAACTCCAGCAGAATGGGTTGAAAAGCTTGCTGATGCGTTACCGCAAAAGGAATGGGGTACATATCTGATGATATTGAAGAATTCCGGACAGTTTAGCAGGTTATCGATTGCATAGTTTATAGAGAAGTTGGAGGCACAGGATCTGGAGCAGCAGAAAATTGCTAGAATGAACAGTTCAACTCATCAACAAGATATCAAATTGTACTATAAAGGAAATGTTCAAACTGCTGAAGCCAGTCCAAAGATACAAACTGCATTTAGTGCTGGAAATCAATCTGAACCAAGCAGTCAAGGATCTGTCAATACTAGTGGGTTCTCAACGGTAAATCCTCCAAGTGCTCAAAGTACATCAGTTGGTAATGGTCATCTGTTACAATGCAATGTTGCTCTACATCTTCAAAACGGACAGAATTATACTGAAGAAGTTGTAAAGAGTCATATGGGTCTACTGGTCACTGCATTAGAATCTTATGAAGGGTTGATTGCAGGAAGAATTGGCAATCCAATGCTGACAAAAGAAGATTATGACCAGATCGATGCAGAGGAGCAAGAATTGATGGACATCAAGTGGGCCTTGGCGAGTGTTTTGAGGAGAGCTGAAAAGTTTAGATTGATTACAGGGAGAACTAATTTCTTGGATGTAAACCTTTCTAACTTAGGATTTGATAAATCTAAAGTTGTTTGTTTTCGTTGCAGGGAGAAAGGCCACTTTAAAAGAGAGTGCAAGAATCAGGAGCCGAGAGGAGCAAAGGAGTCTTCTGGAAAAGATGATTATTATAGGAAAACCATTTATCAGCAAATCACTCATCAACCGCATCAACAAAAAGAACCTCAAACGGCACATGGAAGAATGATCGAGGATGCAAACAGGAAAGCTTATTATGGCATTGTTTGATCAAGATGATGAGAAAATGGCTGGAGGATTTAGCTGGGACAAATACATTCCAGCTGATTCAAATGTTCATGCTTTTATTGCACATATTGTTCGAAAGCCAGAAATGCTGAAGGAATGGATGGAAGTGTTATCTGATGAAGAGAAGAGTGAAGATGAAGGATCTGTTTCTTCTGAAAAAAGTTCATCAGAAACAAGTGATGATGAAGAAATGGAACAGATAAATTTGGGAAAAACTCATTTATCTTCTGACACTTTTGAATTTTATTTTGTAGAAAAATTGAAGAAATTGAATGAGAGGAAAGCTGCAAAGGAAATGAAAGAAGTCAAAGTGATTGAGAAGATTGTGGAAGTTGAAAAGAGAGTTGAAGTCGAGAAGATCGTTGAAGTCACAAAACCCTGTCTTACATGTTTAGAGTCTTGTAAACAATGTATAGAAAAAGATGAGAGGTTTAGTGAGTTAGAAAAGTTGAAAGAACAATTGTTGTTTGATGTAAAGAATTTGAAAAAGTCGTATGATGTATTGAACAAGCATGTGAATAGTCTGGAGAAGACTAACTCTGAAAGAGAGAAAGCTTTGAAAATGATGAATGCTACCATGATGACAAAGCAGAAAGAGATCAACATGTACAAAGAAGAATGTGCAAAGTGGAAGAAAGAGTTGGATAATGAAGCAGCTGAGAATGAAAGAATCAGAAGACTGCTGCAAAGTTACAAAGGCTGTGACTATGTAATTGATAGAATTTATCCGACAGTTGAAGGATTTGAAGCGTTTAAAGGTGAAGAAACAAAGCCAAAGAAGAAGAAGGATACTGGTAAGAAACAGAGTGTATGTTATAATAAGTGTCCGCCTCCGATTTGGGAAGGGTACTCACCTAGAAAACCTAACAAGGAAGAACTAAAACAGGCGGTCAATATTAAGTTAGAATCTGAGATAACCGATGTTTTACCAGACAATATTGACGTCACGTTCACAGCGTCCGACACAGATCATGAGTCCGATTTGATAAAACGAGTGGTCGATCAGGTGTTGGAAAAGGATGAGGAGTCTGAGTCAAAGTCCAAGTCCGAAAGTTCGTGTCAGTCAGTCAGGAGTTCAAGTTCGTCCGAAAAGAGTTCAAAATCGTCGGGAAAACGGGTTTATAGTATAGAATTTTTGTTATCAAAATCTAATTTCAATGATGAAACATTTGAAGTTGTGTATACTTTGAATGATTCTGACAAATTATATTTTGATAAAGAGTTTCCAATAAGAGGTGTTAAACCAGAAATGATCAAAAAGGTTTTCAAATTAACAGAAATTAATATTTCTGAAATAAAAGATGAAAATCTTAAAGTAAAACCTAAACCTTACACCTCAAGAGTACAACAAAGATTAAACAAGAAAAAATGTTACAATTCTAGTTCTGGTTTTCAAAAGAAACCAAACCAAAATCGTAGCTACAAAAAGAAAGGACTTGGTTATACTCCACCAGAAAACTATAAAAATGAAAAATTTTCTAAAACAAATACAAAATTTGTTTCAGGTACAAGCTCGGAAGAGGAAGCAAAAAGCACATTCTGGAAACAATCTAACCAAGAATTTCTTGCCGAGAAGAGAAAGAATGGAACTTATGTGAAGAAAGAGACAAGAACCTGTTTCCAATGCAATGAAGCTGGTCACATTGTATGGAACTGTCCAAAAGCGACAAACACAAAACAGGGAGCTTCTGGAAAACTGAAACAAGTCGTTGTTGATAAAACCGAACCACTGACTAAAAAATTTAAAGTTTTCAAAAATTCAACATTTGAAGTTGGTGAGTGTTCGAAGAGATTTTACAGGCGTAGTGTGAAACTTGACAACCAAAAATGGGTTGTTAAGAAATCTGAAGTAAAATCTGGGGATGAATCTGATTCCACAAAATCAGAGGAGCCACAGTTTGATGAGAATAATGAAAACTCAGTTCTTTCAATGGATGATGAGAACTTTCCACCATTGAGGACTGAAAATTTTAAAATAAAAGTTGGAAAGTCTGAAATCTCAATTCAGGGTTATTCTGAAAAGGATAATTTTGATGTTGAGAAAGCATTTAATGGGAAAGTAAAGAAGATTTTCGGGAAGATGGTTGATGGGAAGGTGAAAGGGGTAAAAGACTTTTACGCTAAGAAGAAAGCAACTTACACCCCAACAAAATCTGAATTGAAATCACCCAAGGCTGGTCAGGCTTGGGTGGACATTTTCTTCGATTGAAAAACCTGACTTGCCGGAGATCCCAAGTTTGTAATCGTGGATCAGGAATCGGCATCTTTCAAGTGTAATAAGGTTATTTTGAAAATACTTGAAATTGTTAAAATTTTACAGGTTGAATGACTACGCCGGAGCTTCCAGGTTGGTAAGCGTGAAGCAAGAATCCGCATTTTGGTTATTTTTACAAGTGGTACAGGTTGCTTAATTGCAAACAGTGAATCAAGGACATTAAGTTGTACTTGATTTACTACATTTGATAAAACTGACAAGATGATGAACCATACCCCAATTTTAACTAAGTGATAAACTTACAAGTGGTTTTTATCTTAACAAACTCATTTTCCAGAAAAATCATTTTGATTAAAACAAACTTAAGTGTTTTGAAATCTAAATGAGAAAATGGTTTGTGAAAGGGGGAGTTCAGATTGTTTATGCCTAGTGAATGCCGAATTGAGGCGATTTGATATCGGTTGTCATGTTTCTGTACAGTTTGTTTTGAATTTTCTTCAAGTTGATCGAAAGCTTAGATAGTTTTTTTTTTAAAATTTCTTTAATGTATTTGCATTTTAGGGGGAGTAGATATTTCTGAAAATCCAAAAACATTAGAAAATTTGAAAAAGCCAAAAACATGATAAAATTCAAAAATGAGTTTCGTTGTGAAAAAAGGAAATGATAGTACATCAGTGGACTGTCACAACATGCTAAAGAATTGGAGAGATAAAAATGTGATAAACAATCTCACTGCGGATATGCCAATAGGTTTTTGCACATTTAGTAGATTGTGACGAGATATAAATCTAAAAATTCAAACTTGCTTATTCTGTGGGTAACAACATCTTGGATATATAGGTAACCCCTGAAATCTTGTTTGAAAGGTCACTTATTCTGAGATACTAGGTCTTTATGCTCAGTGATATCTGGGGTATTATCCCGGGACTTCTGCTGTATGGAAATACTGACCTAGTCCTCGGATAATGCTTTCCGCAAATGCTTGAAACATAGCATCGCCCTTAGCAAGCTGACAAAACAATAAAATTGATAGTCGCTGCTGTTGAAATCAAAAGATCCTTTAAAGGGGACACACCGAAAAGTCGAAGTCGTCATCTCTCTGCGTATACGGAAGTATCGACCTGAGCTCTCACGGCCCTCGCATTTAACCCCTGAACAGATATCATCTGTGGTATACTCACCTGTAAGACTGAATATTGGGATCTGGATACGGGAGTATATTCAAGAAGTGGGACACACGGATAAGTTTAAGTCATTAAGACATTAACATCGTATCTCGGAACAATTGAACTTTGTGTGAAAATTTAAGTGGACAAATATACTGACAATCTAGGTGAATTGTTTAGAACATAAAATGAAATGAAGCTTAACAGTGTTGGTGATTTGTCTCAAAAACTGATATGATCCTCTTACACGAACTCACAAAATATTGTTTGTAAATATTTCTTTACTGCATTTCATATTTCTTTATTACAAAATCCAAAAAGATTTTCAGTGTCTTTTAGCATAAAGTTTCAGAAAATTCAAAAAGATTTTTGACAACTGGTATTGAAAAGCAGATTTTCAAAATTCCAAGTGCTAAACATGATGAGTAATATTTGAGGGGGAGTGTATGTTTGGAATTAAATGTTTTCATAATCTATCCTTTCAAGTGGTTCATCAAAATCTGTATTTGTTTTGAAAGAGAGTCTAAGTTAGTGCAAGTTTATATGTTTGAAATATGTATGTGAAAGAAATTTACTTTGAGGTAGAGCTTATGCAGGTCAAGTTGAGCCAGGTTATTCGTTTCTGAGATCTGAGCTAAATGAGAAGCCAGGTTCCAATACTTGAGGTCTCTGATTGGAGATAGCCAGGCAAAGATTTTGGAACATGAAGAGTCAGGCTGACTGATATTGAGAAGCTGTTAGACGGAAAACCAGACAACGATCCTAAAGCTGATGATGCTGATGAACTGAAGAAATGCCAGCATATCGCAAGGGGGAGTCTGAAGACTTGTGTGAATAGATAGAGAGTGTAAATCCCAGAGACAGATCAAGACTGAAGATGCGAAGACTCGACACTTAAGACTCGTCAACATCTGAGGGGGAGTCTGTTAGTGCATGCATCTGTCGACTTCGTCTTGTATCGAGTCTTAGTCTTAGAATGTTAGATTAGGGCGCATTGTACGAGGTTCCACTTATGTATACATGTCCGTTCAAGTGAAACCTTATGAGAGGTTCCGCTTCAACGTACATGTCCGTTCAAGTGAAACCTTATGAGAGGTTCCGCTTCAACGTACATGTCCGTTCAAGTGAAACCTTATGAGAGGTTCCGCTTCAACGTACATGTCTATAAATACCTCTCAAGTGAAATCATTTGTAATGTTCTGATTTTCCATACCGAGGTGCTGCCGGTGTGAGAATTGGTTGTAAACGCTGTTATATCAATCAACAAAGTGATTTAAGTGAAGATCTAGCTGTTTCTACGTCAGGTACTTGTTTTCCGCACATGTATCTGATCAAAACTCCTCTGATAGACTCGTTCGGGTCAGAATTCGATCCTACAGTAACCCATGTATCGTTTATAATTACATCGCGGCCCTCCAGGCATGTTTGCGAAGATTAGTGGGGGTTCCCCATGTATTGTAGACTAGTTTTATTTGTATCGCGGCCCTCCAGGCATGTGTGCGAAGTTTAGTATCAGTATCGCAGCCATTCCAGGCATGTGTGCAAAGATCAGTATCAGTATCGCGGCCATTACACGCATGTGTGCGAAGAGTAGTGGGGGCTTCCCCATGTATCACTAGTCTAGCAGTATCTATAAGTGACCTTTCCCAAATGAGGTCAGTAGTACGTAATTCCCATAACCATGTAAGTACAATCAGTCAATCAATCCCATTCCCTACCCCGGGAATCCCATGCCTTAGTAAGAGTGTGAACTCACCTTGGTTTGCTCGGTATGCTAAGATATGGGCTCACAGTTAATCAATCAAGTCCTAGAGTATACACGCATACACAATCAGTTTATATTTACTAAGCCCATGTTTGAATATTTAATCATAGTGGTGATAATTCAGCAACCATGAATAACACAGAGCACGTATACAAGTTCATACAAGTCATGCTAAACATCTAACAGCAGTTATTTAATCCAGTTAACACTTAACAGAGTTAAATTAAGTTACTGTGCAAAATTTCCCAATCGGCGAAACACCCATGTTTCGCCGTGTAACCCTTCGACGAAACACTTCCGTTTCGTCCCGTTTGTTTCGTCGTGATGATCTTGGCGAAACACTTCTCTTTCGTCGGGTTTGTTTCGTCCCGCTTGGTGTCGGCGAAACTCATCTATTTCGCCGCCACTTGTATTCCGTCATTAGATATCAGTTACGTCGGATGTCAGTTACGAAATATCACAGAAAACCCTAGCTGCCGTCGACAACATACACAGATCATACAGTAAACATCATACCGAAATCATACAGCAATCATATAGAAAGCACAGTAATCATACCGTCATTACCGTTCACACAGAAATTGTTTACCAGAACATACTATGACAACCACATCTAACATGAATCCTAGATCAGGAGATGGCCCTACGCACTTAAATCACGACATGTGTGAATCCAACGATCATGTTTCTTTTACTCGTAACCCACCGATAACATACAAGGTCAACAACAACCAAATACATTGAAATCATCAAGCACTCTAGACAACATCTCATACAATACAACACTATGATTCTGGATTCATACAGTTTACTAACCCTAGCCTAAATACACAAGGGTATCAATTAGCAGATACATGTACACAGTAGGGTTTTTACACTAACCGATTCGAGATGACAAGTAATGATTCGAGACAGAAAAGTGATGGAGAAGATAGTTGCTGCCGTCACACAAAGAGTTCTAGGGTTCTAACTTTTGCCCAAAGTGTTACGAATGAAACAGAATACTGGATAAATGCCCCGTGTAACGAGTTGGGCCCTTAATGGGCTTCGGCGAATCGTGGGCCGGCGAAACACATTGTTTCGTCGAACAAAGGATGGCAAAACAAATCTGTTTCGTTGTGATGTTCTATGGCGAAATACATCAGTGTTTCGTCGGGTTGTTTAATGGCGAAACACTCTTGTTTCGTCTACTCGTTTCATCTGGTGGGTTATCATATCACTTAAACATATCACAACGTATACACTTAAACATCCAAACACATAAGCATGCACAATCACAATACATTTTATCATGTCACAACGTATATAGTTACAAAGCAAACAACTTAAACAAACGGTTAACGTGCATAAATGCGAATAAAGAATCTTGGAAACTCGAGTTGTCACAAATATGTTTCCTTGGATTCGAATGATATTTTTTGGAAGAAGCTAGATATTTCATCATCGGTATCTTTTCAAAATGACGATGTTAGCTGTGATGATGAACTACTACTTTTTAAAGAATACTTTAACAAGCAGTCTAAAGATTGGGAAAAAAGGTTGGTTAAGAAAACTGAAGGATATATTTCGTCTAGGTAAAACCGACATTCAGGAACCTCAAGTTCAAAAAAAAAAAAAAAAAAAAAAACTCGTGGACGACCAAGCTTGAAGAAACCGCAACAACAAAGTGCCAAAAAGGAGCCGGAACCTCAAGCTAAAAAAAAACTCGTGGACGACCAAGCTTGAAGAAATCGCAACAATATAATGGTGATATTCCAAAAGTATTTCATCCATACATAGCAAATATACGAAATGTTAAACCCGATGGAAATTATGGATTTTGAGCACTAGCTGTTTACCTCGGAGTTGATGAACATGAATACTATGAGCACATTCGACAGCAAATAAGAGAAGAGTTACAAAATCGATATCATATCTACGCGGACATCTTTGTCAGGGATGTAAATTCATTATATCATGACGTGTGTTTCTTTGGGTCGCCTTGTCCAGAAGAACACTGGATGAAAACGCCTGAACCAGGTGTTCTGATTGCCAATAAGTTTGGTGTAATCGTCCATTCTTTAAGCATGTCAGGCAGTTTCACTATTTTCCCGTTTTGGAGTGGTCCAGAAGAGATTCAACATCACAGAGCTCTTACAATTGCCCTAGTAAATGACGAGAACCATTATGTCATTGTGGAATTACAAGGAGGGTACCCAATGCCTACAATCATGCCTTATTGGAATTTTTGCAACATTAGCATGTCTGTGGCTGGATGGGAAACCATGTATAGGTGGCGTCTAGAATTATATACCCAACTTTATCGTCGTGAAAGTGGTTTTGTCGATCTAGGAGATTAATTGTTTTAATGTTTGCACGTTTACTTTTTTATTAGATGAACTTTTATTTATTTATGATGAACTTTTTCACTTTCGTGTTTATAATAAAGTGTCTTGATTATTTATTTATTAATATTGTTATTAATACTAATAATAGTATAACAATATATAAAAAAG
Source organism: Helianthus annuus (assembly GCF_002127325.2). NCBI lineage: Eukaryota > Viridiplantae > Streptophyta > Magnoliopsida > Asterales > Asteraceae > Helianthus > Helianthus annuus. Next base: position 100,059,872 of record NC_035438.2, on the reverse strand, counting down.
TAACAAAAGTATAATAAAATAAAATAACATAAAAACATATTTATTACTTTTGACTTTTATAATAAAATAATGTAATAAAGTGCTTAATCATTACCAAGTTTGACTAATTGGTATATTAATCCATATCTTGGGTGTATTTTTCACACCCCTTCTCTAAACAGTATCTAAATAAATTTATATTCGATGCAATTAATGTTGTATCGTGAAACTCGAGCTACAAATGCTTATTATTACATAACCTTATGTGTAATGTATGTGATCTGATATAATTTGACCGAATAGGTCGAGTTATTTTTTATCGGACATAAATATATTATTTTAAAAGTTTTTGATAAGTACAAAGAGTAAAAAATTATCACTAAAAGGCTAACAAATGTTATCTAGTAATGTAATGCTTAACTTTATAGAGTTAAGATCTCACACAAACTTTTTCTTATTTAAACATAGTAAGAACGGATCTTGAACGTTGATTAATTGAATTAAGGTTTAAGATTTTTTTTGAAAGGAAAATTTCATTAACAAACACAAGCACACCTCAAACCAAGGCAGCCAACCGCATAACCACAAACATTACATAATTACAATTCACACCAATCGCACCAAGTAATCGAATTACCTTTTATCCTACTCTTAAACCACAAAAAACCCAAGGCTTTTATTTCACTAATAATGTCTTCGATCTTAGCTTCTTTGTTATTAAAAATAACCCCGTTCTTCGTCTTCCAAATGCACCAACATCCAATTCTAATCAAACCCTTGAGAGCTTCCTTCTTAGAACTAATCAGACTAACATGTTCATGGATACGCAGCAAATCCTTGAACTCGAAGAAGTACATGCTGGGAACCTTACACCATCTACTAACATGATTCCGAACCATATTTGCAAAGTAACAGGAAGTGAAAATATGTTCTACAGATTCTTCTCCCTCACTGCATAACTTGCAACTATCATCTTCTAAAGAAATGTTCCTGATCTTCAAAGCTTCAGCAGTTGTGATTCTGTTCATGCTAGCCCTCCAAACAAAAATGTTGCATTTCGTCGGAAGCCATTTGCACCCGCTGTCTTCGACTATATCAGCCCGAACCCTGCTAATGTCGAGCACATGTTTCACCGCCCTGACACTGAACTCCTCGTCTTTACTGCCAATCCACGTCCAAGAATCCCGGTTAGTCGTAAGAGAAACGCTATAGAGAAAACTGTACAACCCAATCAGTTCGTCAACTTCCAAGCCAGCGGTGATCGGCCTCTTCCAAGCCCAGACGTAACTATACCCACTTGTTTCGGTCTTAACTCGCTCATCAATCCTGCACCTCTTCTCTGATTCCAGGTTAAAGATCTCCGGGAATTTGTCTTTGAGAGGTTCATTACATAGACACGGATCAAGCCAGGATGCAGTATCTTCCCCATTTCCAACAACACTTCTAAAAAAATTCCTTAACGGCGTACCTTCAATTTTTGTTTTGGAGAGAACACAGACAATGTTATTCCACACTCCACCCATGGATTTTCTAACCAGAATAAATTCCCAGCATAACCTTGTGTTATGAATAGCTTCAATGACTTTGTCTAACTTACCCTTATCCGATTTGAACCTCCTACCCCACTTCGCAAGTAAGGAGATATTAATATTCCGCAACTTGCTTAGCCCGAGCCCTCCATTTTTAAGATTGATTACACATCGTTACTAACAATAAATATACTATTTAATGAGAATCAAGAGTGTTTTACTCATTTTCCATTAACAACTAATAGATTTATGTCTGATAAAAAATAACTCGACCTATTCAGTCAAACTATATCAGATCACATACATTACACATAAGGTTATGTTGGAGTGGCAAAATGGGTGGGCTTGGTAGGTTTGGGTAATGGGTTAGGATGAGTATGGGTTAGAATGGGTTTGTGTTAGGATGAGTTTATTAAGAAATGGGTTAGAATGGGTTTAGGTCCAGATGGGTTTTTGTCAATATGGATTTGGGCATGATAAAAATTTTAAACAATCCAAAAAATTATAAAAAATCAAAAAAAAATTCTAAAAAATAAAAAAAAAACAATAAAAAATCCTAAAAATCCAAAAAATTCAAAAAAATCAAAAAAATTCCAAAAAACCAAAAAATAATAAAAAAATCCAAAAAATTCTAAAAAACCCTAAAAATCATAAAAAAATAAAAAATCCAAAAAATTCAAAAATATAAAAAAAATTAAAAAATCAAAAAATTCTAAAAAATCAAAAAAATAATAAAAATTCTAAAAAAACAAAAAAATTCGAAAAAATAAAAAATATAAAAAATATTTAAAAAAATTCAAAAAATAATAGAAAATACAAAAAAATTCTAAAAAATAAAAATAAATTCAAAAAATCAATAAAACTCAAAAAAAAAAAATTTTAAAAAACAAAAAAATTCTAAAATTCATAAAATATTCTAAAAAATAAAAAATTCTTAAAAATCCTAAAAACTTTTTTATAGAATTTTTTGGATTTTTTTTTATTTTTATACTTTTTTTTATTTTCTAGATTTTTTAGAATTTTTTGATTTCTTTTAGAATTCTTTTGATTTTTTATTAGTTTTTGATTTTTTAGAATTTTTTGGATTTTTTTATTTTTTATTTTTATAATTTTAAGAAGTTTTTGGATTATTTAATTTTTTGGATTTTTTATTATTTTTTTAATTTTTAGAATTTTTTTATTTTTTAGATTTTTTGATGTTTTATTATATTTTTGATTTTTTAGATTTTTTAGATTTTTTGGATTTTTATTACTTTTTATATTTTTATAATTTTTTTTATTTTTTAGAAGTTTATTTGATTTTTTGTAATTTTTTGATTTTTTAGAATTTTTTGATTTGTATTATTTTTTTAATTTTTTAGAAATTTTTTGATTTTTTATTATTTTCTGATTTTTTAGAAATTCTTGGATTTTTTATTATTTTTTTAGAATTTTTTGGATTTATTATTATTTTTTGGAATTTTAGAATTTTTTTATTATTTTTTTGATTTTTTTAGATTTATTATTATTATTATTATTATTATTATTATTATTATTATTATTATTATTATTATTTAGAATTTTTATTGATTTTTCTGATTTTTTTGAAAATTTTTATTATTGTTAATTTTTTTATTATTTTTAAAATATCTGTTATTTGTGAGGCTAACATCTACGAACACTCGAATAAGATGAAAAGTCTGTCTGTGATGCTGTTTTTTGAGTTACCCATTTACCCTGCGTAATACCCAACCTTACCCACGAATTATTTTAAATATATATCATATAACCCATCTTGATCCATCCTTGGTTATTTCTTAACCCATTCTCATTTTTAAAATGACCCAAAATAACCTAAAAAAAACCCAAATGGGTTTTATTTGCCGGGCGTAAGGTTATGTAATAATAAGCATTTGCAGCTCGAGTTTCACGATCCAACATTAATTGCATTGAATACAAATTTATTTAGATACTGTTTAGAGAATAAACCGATTAATCTGATCGTTGACCATACATTTTCGTACTTTTAGACAAACTTTAATGACTATTTATCATCGTTATCGTAATTCAATTCTTAAGATTTTTATAATACATTTTAAATAATGAATCTAGAGTTAATTACATAGTTAGTCCCTGTAGTTTGCACAAAATAACATACTTAGATACTAATAGTTTAAAATCACCTTCTAGGGTATTAACTTTTCATTTTCTAACGTTTGGAGATATTAACTTCTACGGTATTAACATAGTTAGTCCCCGTGGTTTGCATAAAATAACATACTTAGGTACTAATAGAATGTGATTTTAAATCTACAAATAACGTTAATACCTCCCAACGTTATAAAATGAAAAGTTAATACCCTAAAATGTAATTTTAAACTATTAGTACCTAAATATGTTATTTTATGCAAATCATATGAATTAACTATGTAATTAACTGATGAATCTATTTTCAATAAAACAAATAATGCATCTATCTATTTTCAATAAAACAAAAAGGAAAAAGAAACAACTTTTTCACTCTCTGGTAGACCCTTAAAATTCCAATCATTTCGGTCTTCCCCAACGAACCATAGATTTATAAATTATGATTTTTTCCTGCAATTAATTAAATTTGTCTTCACAGGGGCTCAAGTGGGAAAAATCGAAAGGGAAAGTTACAAAATTTTTTCTTTCATTTTAATCGAATGAAAACAACCTGTTGTTGATCACACACAATCAATCAACTGATCATCCATCACCAAAAGTTGCCATTGTTATCAGCTTACAATCGACTGTTCGTAAGTTGTAATCAGGTTCGTAATCAGTTTTTAAATTTAGGTTTTTTTGGTTCTTAGATTCTTTTTTGGTAACTGTCATTTCATGTGTTTAATTGTTGGTATGATTGTACAAAGAACAATTTTATTTTTTAATCATATTTGATGTGTAATTAGTCTTTGTTTTTTCTTCAGATCTTTGATTTTAATGAATCTCATTCGGTTACATTGTTTTTAGGTTTAGATTTTGATCTATTGTTTTGAATTTGGGCGGAATTCATGAAGAATTGTGAAAATTGAATGTTTGAAAATGCTAATTTGATTTTGCATTAATTTGGTTGTTATAGAAGTAGAAGTGTGGTTTACTCGCTTTATTTGGGTGATTACTTTCGGTTGATTGTTTTCCGAAAGTGGAAATATTAGGTTCATTTGTTGTTATTGTGTTATGTGTAAATATTGTTTTTGTTTTGCCTAAAGTGACCAAAAGTTTATGATATCAGAGCTGCATTTTTTTTGTTTGTTTACTATAATTATGACTGAACAGATTTTGTGTTATTTTAGTTGAAGTAACTGCTAGCATTGGACATTGATGGGTGGTTTTGATGACCATGGTGGGATAATTGGAGATTGGATGCCCCCTAGCCCTAGCCCACGGTCTTTATTCGCGGCTATGTTGGGTGATGAAATGGGTTCATGGTCAGGGCCTGTAAAGTATGATAACAGTAATGATGGTGGGTTCACCTTTCCTGGGCCAGATAGGCCCATTGACGGTGAGGGTACTCAAAGGGGACAAATGGTTACTCCAGTGGGTGAACTTGGGGACCAGAAAGCAGGCCCACGGGCTGGTCTTGGTGAAAGGATTGCAGCTAGAACTGGTCATAATGCTCCTCGGTTGAATACCGCTATTGTTAAGCCTGCGTATGGTGCACAAAACCAACAATTTCAGTCACCATACTTGACAGTGTCACCTGGTCTCAGCCCAAGTTCTTTTCTGGAATCACCTGTTTTTCTGTCAAACTCACTGGTAAGCTGTTTGAAAAAGAATACTTTTTGGAGGCTTACGTGTCTTTTTCTGATGCCGAATGATCTCAGTTGGTTCTTTTGTAGGTTCAACCATCTCCAACAACTGGAAAATTCCAGTTTGCTTCAAACGGAAACAATAATGATAATACGAGTAAAGATAACTTCTTTAAGGATTCTAATAGCATTTCCTTTGCCTTTAAACCTTTCCTAGACTCGGCTCCAATACCCTCTAACCATGTAAGTGAAGTTACATACATTTATAATTTTTTTTATCTTATATTTTGTGTAGAGGTGGCACGGTTGCTTGTACATGAGTCAATTTTACCTCAAACGGGTCAAATTAAAAATAGCTGAAAAGATAAAGGTGAAATAGGCTGAAACTCACCCTACATTGTTTTTTTTTTTATGATTTGTGTAATTATTTTATAATGTTGTTTTCTAGTCATAATTAACACGCTATTTTTTCCATGAAAACGAACAAAAAAGTATTTGTGGGTCAACACAGCCTGTGCTGACACGTATTAAAGATGATCCGTTTAAACCACCCGAAGTCGGTTGACTCGTTAACTATGTTTTATGTATTAAGTTTCCTAGATACCTTATCCACTTTACAGTCTTCAACTGCTAATGATTTTTCGCTTCTGATTATGTAGGTCAATCCACCTTTTATGTCTGCACAATCTTTCCAAAGTGATGAAGCTTTAATCCAAAAGAGTGAACCGGCCCAAAATCACTCAGGTTTTACTGAAAAGAAGAACCTTTCTCTACAAATGGCTCCAATCGAAGCTCGTAACGGCAATTCCGGTCCAACTCAGCAGCATCATGACGCAGATCAGAGTACAAACGGTAATGCTAACAGTGATGACGGATATAACTGGAGAAAATATGGTCAGAAACAAGTTAAAGGAAGTGAGTATCCTAGAAGCTATTATAAATGCACTCACCCAAGTTGTCCTGTGAAAAAAAAAGTTGAGCGTTCTTTCGAGGGTCATATTACTGAAATTATATACAAAGGGGCACACAATCACCCGAAACTTGCTCCTGCACGTAGACCGGGAATTGGGTCTTCAAGTGTGTTGAGTGATATAAGTGAACAAACTGGGAATCGGGTTGATGGTGGTCCACTTTGGGGGCAAGAAAGTAATTTCGAGGTGACATCATCAGCGATGGTTATGCAGGGTCAGAATGGTCAATTTGAATCTAGCGATGCCGTTGATGGGTCTTCCACTTTTTCAAATGATGAAGAAGATGACCGTGCAACACATGGCAGTGTATCTCTCGGGCATGATGGTGAAGGAGATGAATCTGAGTCAAAAAGAAGGTTTGACTATCTTTTTTGTGTTTTATTAAAGTGATTGTAACTGTCATCCGTTTCTGGTGTTTGAGTAACCTACTTCTACTTATCATTATCTAATTATATAACCCTCAGATGGTCAGATTGATTTTAGCTGCAATAAAATTTGATTAGACGGGTCATAACGGGTAAATTGTTGTTAGGGCTGAAACACGTTGGGATGACCGGATTTAGTTTGTTCAAAATGTGTAATCTTTCTGTATAAATAGTTAGTTTATCATTTTTTTTTTTAAAATACACTATTATTATATTATAATAATGACCAAATCTATTGATTCAAATGATTTAAGGAGGTTTATGTGATAAAAATACAGTTTGGGCAACTTTTGACCCATTTCTGGTTCTGCGTTTTTTTTTTTTTTACTTATTTGACCCGTTAAAGAGAAAAATACCCGAAAGCAAGATTGCCATCTCTAGAATTGGTTAAGTAAAAATATTTGTATACTCTTATTTTATCTTTTACTAAAAGAATCAGATCCGTCAAAAGTCAACACATACACTCAACACCTCGGTGGTAATTATTATTTATTACAAGTACGGCTTTAAGACACACACCCAAACATGATTTATTGCATAACGATTTTGTTACGGCTTACTATTTGGTTGTGATTATACAGTTTCACGAAATCACTTTCAAGACGCATATCCTAATTCTTAATTGTTTGATATTCTAGAAAAGTTGAAGCATATGCAGCAGATGTAAGTGGGGCAACCAGAGCCATAAGAGAACCTAGAGTTGTTGTCCAAACGACCAGTGAGGTTGACATTTTGGATGATGGGTATCGCTGGCGCAAGTACGGGCAGAAGGTCGTGAAAGGAAACCCAAATCCAAGGTCATAATTTTGTGTATGAGTAACTTTTAGTTTCAAGTTCTTAAACCGGGCCCATCTCATTGGATAAATTCATGACATAATTTTTATGGTACAGGAGTTACTACAAGTGCACAAGCGCAGGCTGCACAGTGAGAAAACATGTCGAAAGGGCGTCACATGACCTTAGATCAGTTATAACAACATACGAAGGGAAGCACAACCATGATGTCCCAGCTGTGCGTAACAACAGCAGCCATAACAACAGTGCAAGTCAACCTCAAGTTCAAATGCCTGGGGGGGTTTCTCGTGGTCAAAACACCATGCCTCCGCTCGAAAGGCCTCCCTATGGTTTACCCAATGGTCAGCACCTGGGTTCTGCTTCAACCCATGGCTATGGTTACCCAATGAGCCAACAAGGACCAAGAGGGCTAGCTCATATGGCCATGGCTAACCAAGGGAAAATGCCTGTTCTTCCGCTTCATCATTATTTGAATCAACCACAACAAGTGAATGAAATGGGACTGATGGTGCCAAAAGGCGAGCCGAAGGTGGAGCCCATCGCTGATCCTGGCCTGAACCTAGCCAGCAGTGCAGCGATTTACCATCAGATGATGAACGGGTTACCGCTTGGGCATTAGATGTAAAGTTCGATAAAAGTATGCATTCTTTTTGGCAAGGAGTAGAAATATTTAAACTTGATATCACATTATATTTTTTGTTACAACTTTTAGGGGTTTTCTTTTTTTAAGTATTTATTTCAAGAATTTGAAGTTACATTGGGGGAAGGTTATTATCATTTATACAACAATTTAACTTTTTTAGAAATTATATGTCAGTTTTAGCATGACTGCATGAGTGTCTGTTGATAAAGGCATTTGGTTTATCCTTCACTCTATCCTCCACATCAGTCGCCTTTCTTCTCCCCAAATGGATGTGAATCGGGTGACATGTGAGGTAGTTATATTGATTTGATTGTACTAAAATCACATAAAAGACAATTTGATAATTATCCTACTGTTTGCGCCAATTATCCTGCTGACATTTGTTTAGATTTCTCTTGTTGTGCCTTGGTCCACCTTGAATCATGTGTGTCTCAGCTTGCTTCAACTTTTTATTGCTAGGTGATATGCATCATAACATATAAATTATATCAAATAAGGTATAAAATCAACATTTTTTAGTATTAATGATGGAAAAAGTGTTTTCTTTTTATACTTTTGATTTTCAGGATTAAAAGAGCTTAAATGTACAAAAGGAGCAAACTAACGGCAAAAACCAACATAAATACGAAAGAAGAGAAGTTGATACATCATACCGACCCTCCGAGCTTCACTGTGACAACCGGTAATTTTCGGCTTACAATTACGTGCAAAACATACATTAAGACGATTATAAGTAGTGTTTTAACACCTAAACTAACTTAATTAGGCCTTTAAAATGTCTAGGAACGTCTATCCGGCTTTATAGTGCGCGAATGGTGATTTGCGGGAAATCCGCCGAACGTTAAACGGTAACGAACTGACACGGGACGAAATACTGTCAACGCCGACAAATACGAATTTTATACATATATTTTATACATATGAATTTGGTTTTGCGAATTTATCGTGCTTCCGAACGTCACAAAACGCAAACGTGAACAAAAAACGCGACTGCGGGAATGCACCGACAACGGAACGGAAGAATCGGACTCGTGTATTACCTTAAAATATGAAATATAATAATAAATTCAGCTCCGTAATCGAATTTTAACACCCGCAGCCGAAATCGGATCGAAAACGGATTAAAAACGACAAACGAAGCATTTTACGCGATTTTAACGCAACCGACGAACGAACGCGCCAACCATGACTACCGTCAGTATTTTTGCATATTATTACCCTAAAATTATATCCTACGTCATTTTACGGAGTGCGGGTGCAAAAACAGGTCTCGTAGATGGAGTTGGGCCGCCTAAAACCCACTTGAAAACCCTAGACATATATAAACTAACTTATCCTTATCCTTTTCATTTTCTTTTTGAAACCCTTACCTCAAACACAGCCCATACCCTTATAACCCTTTCTCTCTCCCCTCACTAAATCCAGCCACCGAATTTACTTCTCAGGCGTCGATTCCGGCTGGCCACACACATCCCGACCCCCCCCCTTCGTACAAGAACACACACCCACACAACCCTACCATTACACATTTACCTCTCAACTCCCTGCTCCCTCTCTCTAAAGAACCAGCGACGGCACTGTGGTGTTGGAAGAACCCCGACGACTTCAAGTGGCAGTTCACGACGACAAGGATGGGCGGCGCTGGCATGTTTTTCCGGTGCCATTTTTGTCGGCAAACCTCACCCTAACCTGATTGACACCCAACCCTTCCTTCATTGTCCCGTAACCCACATATCGACGGAGAGAGAGAGAAAGAGAGCGGCTGTGGTGATGACTGGCGGGGATGATAACAACAGCAAACAAGACGCCGACGACGGCGCTGGGGCCGGCCGGCGACAGCGGCAGGGACGGTGGTTTTGACGGTGGCGACGGTGGTTTTGTGGCTGGGACGACGGCAGCCGTGGTGGGGTTTGGTTGGTTATAAGGAAACGAGCGGACGCGGTCTCGGGTCAGATTTCGTGTTCTGTTCTGATTTGGTTTGGGTTCGGGTAAAAAGTAGTCAGCCATGGTCAAAGCTGGTCAATACGGATCAACGATAGTCAACGGGTAGCTTTTGGTTCAGTTTTGGTTCGGGATACGACCCGGTCAACTCGGGTCAAACCCGGTCCACTCAGTCAACTCGGGTCATACCCGGTCGACGTGGTTAGCTACAGTCGTCGCGAGACTTGGTAAAAAGTTAACGACGCGAGTTTTGTTGATATTGTTTTACTTAAATATTGTTTTAATCACGAAACCGAGCTCTAAATTGAACCAATTAATAAAAATCAAGATAAAAAAGTATTTGTATTTCGTGCAATGGATTTTCATATATAAAATGTGTATATGTTAAATAAAAACGAACCGACATCGTTACTATATATATATATATATATATATATATATATATATATATATATATGTTCTTACAACTCGAGGTGGTAAGAACCACCTCGAATATATATAGGGGGCCGCTAGAATGAGAACCACCTCGAGTTGTAAGAACACACACACACACACACACACACACACACATATATATATATATATATATATATATATATATATATATATATATATATATATATATATATATATATATATATATATATATATATATATATATAGGGGAGGGTTATCTTGAGAACGCTAAATATTGCGAGAACCGTGAGAACGAATGAAAAAACCAATCAAAACCAATTTTTTATACAAACCTCATTGTAATTAAGATACAACATCAAAACAAGAATTTATAACATCAAATAATTCATTTCTCATTTCAAAATCATTCTTTTTAGATTTTTTACACATGTGTAAATATAGCAGATTTACACATGTGTAAATGGCAAACTTACACATGTGTAAATTTTCTTTATTTATGAATTCACGTAAATTTAAACGTGTAAATTGAATTTCTAACATTGTATTCGAATAATAATGATAAGTGTAGAAAAAAATTTTGAATTTGAATTGTTTTTGACCAAGTTCTCATGGTTTTTTCATTTGTTCTCACGGTTCTCACAATATTTAGCGTTCTCATTTAAACCCTATAGGGGAGGGTTTAAATGAGAACGCTAAATATTGTGAGAACCGTGAGAACAAATGAAAAAACCATGAGAACTTGGTCAAAAACAATTCAAATTCAAAATTTTTTTCTACACTTATCATTATTATTCGAATACAATGTTAGAAATTCAATTTACACGTTTAAATTTACGTGAATTCATAAATAAAGAAAATTTACACATGTGTAAGTTTGCCATTTACACATGTGTAAATCTGCTATATTTACACATGTGTAAAAAATCTAAAAAGAATGATTTTGAAATGAGAAATGAATTATTTGATGTTATAAATTCTTGTTTTGATGTTTTATCTTAATTACAATGAGCTTTGTATAAAAAAATTGGTTTTGATTAGTTTTTTCATTCGTTCTCACGGTTCTCGCAATATTTAGCGTTCTCAAGATAACCCTCACCTACATATATATATATATATATATATATATATATATATATATATATATATATATATATAGGGGAGGGTTATCTTGAGAACGCTAAATATTGCGAGAACCGTGAAAACGAATGAAAAAACCAATCAAAACCAATTTTTTTAATACAAAACTCATTGTAATTAAGATACAACATCAAAACAAGAATTTACAACATCAAAAAATTCATTTCTCCTTTCAAAATCACTATTTTTAGATTTTTTACACATGTGTAAATACAACAGATTTACACATGTGTAAATGGCAAATTTACACATGTGTAAATTTTCTTTATTTACGAATTCATGTTAATTTAAACGTGTATATTAAATTTCTAACATTATATTCGAATAATAATGATAGGTGTAAAAAGAAATTTTGAATTTGAATTGTTTTTGACCAAGTTTTCGCGGTTTTTATATTTGTTCTCACGGTTCTCGCGATATTTAGCGTTCTCATTTAAACCCTTCCCTATATATATATATATATAGGGTAGGGTTCTAGAGTGAACACTAAGTTAAGAGTGAACTGTGTGAACTAATCTAGGCCATTGGATTACATCATCTAGAGATTTTTAAACAATGGCAAGATTGTAATTATAATGTTGTAACTTCCCTTTAAATTAATTGACTGAAAGGTATTTACGTCTTTTGTAAATTGTATTTATTAAACAAATAATCAAAATCCCTAAAATCTCGCTAGTTTCCGTATATACAAGATACACAACTGTTAGTGTATACACATGTGTATAGTCTCGCTAATATTAGTTTATACAAGATACACAGATGTTAGTTTATACACATGTGTACTGTCTCGCTAACTATCAGTTTGTACAATATACACAGGTGTTAGTTTATACACATGTGTACAGTCTCGCTAACTATCAGTTTATATAAAATACACAACTGTTAGTTTATACACATGTGTATAGTCTTTTATACATCTGTGTATTATATTAAAAAATGGTTACATATATGTATATTAGCAACATATAGTATATTATGCATGCACACAAGTAGATTCGTATAAAAATTATGAAATTAATGAAAACGAAACGTATCACATGTATGCAAAAATAAATAACTTCATCACATATTCAAAAAAATAAGTTAATGGCCAAACATAATTACAATTTCAATCTCAAAGAAATTTTTCAATATGTATTGAAAATTATAAAAAGTTAAAAACAATATATTATGATATCTATATATACGGATAATAAAAGAAAAACAATATTGAAATTAAAATTAAAACAAAATCTATGGATAAAGAAATGATTGAGAAATAATTAAAAATGAGAGAGAGAGAGAGAGAGAGAGTTAAGAGATGAGAAAATTAAGGGATTTTAATTAAAAATACTTAAGTGAAAACCTGAAAACTAACTAAAAAGCCGAAAAAACATACCAATTTTTTTATTACAAATTTTTGCTAGTTTTTGTATATAACAAAAACTTTTTTTCAAAAAAAAAAAAAAAAAAAAAAACTTGTACTGCATATGTGCAGTATATGTGTGCTACACATGTGCACTACAAATTTTTTTTTTTGAAATTTTTTTTTATATATAAAAAATAGCGATTTTTAATAAAAAATTTGTAAAAAAAAATTGGTATGTTTTTTTAGGCCTTTTTAGTTAGTTTTTGAGTTTTCGCGATAAAAGGAGTTTTCACTCGAACCCTCCTATATATATAGGAACTAGATCAGGAGAGAACGCCTCAAAGTGTGAGAACTGTGAGAACGATTCTCAGCCACAATATCTTAGTGGTTTGTGGCTGAGATTGATGCGGTGACATTTTTGTAAATAATAGGGGCCTTGGAACTACCGGTACGGGTAAAATAGTAAACCGGTACGGGTAAAATAGTAAGATCCAAACAAAGGTGCACATGCTAATCACATGTCATTTTCCCCCATCATATTTAAATGACAATAACTTTTTTATACCTGATTATTTTTCGAAAAAAATTACACCATAGAACTCAACGTTTTTTTTATTTTTCCAACGAGTATACTATTGATATACTTTTCGAAAAAAGTTAACTGGGTTTTATGGCGTTTTTCTTTACTGGGTGTTTTTTGGCATTTTAGACTAGGTATTTTCATGGCGTTTTTCTGAACTAGGTGTTTTTATGGCGTTTTAACTGAGTTTTTTCATGACGTTTTTCTGAACTTAGTGCGTATTATAATAGCGCAATTCCAGAAATTGATTCTACACGTCCTAATATACGTTGGAACGATTTATAAATCAATATATCTCAAAATTCCTAAGTTTCTCCAAATCTTAGAATTTTCACATCACTTTGAGATTTTCTCGAAAAGTCATTATTTTTTATTATTGTAGGATCGTTATTGACGATCAATTAAATCAATCTTAACTAAACGCCACTGTTTATGCAGTGGAAATACATAAACAGCTTGAATCAAAGCAGAATGGAGTAGAAACAGAATGCAGATTACTTTAAACACGTTTTCTCATTAATATTCCTCAGAAAAATTCGGCAGCAGTTCGGCTACACGATCGACATTCAGATACAAAATGAGAAAACACTTGGACTATTTATAGGGGCTTGATTTCGCTCCAAATGACATCGTGTCATTTCGGGCGAAATCAGAAAGATATGATTTCGCTCCAAATGACACAATGTCATTTGGGGCGAAATCAGGACATTACATCATAAACATTACAATCAGCCCCCTATACTTTACAAAACATACATATATGACCCCTAGACCCTATACAAGCTTGACTAAGACACAGGCTTTAGACATTCGTGCACCAACAAACTCCCCCTTGGATACAGCCGCAGTCTTCAGTCTTGTCTTCGGGTCTTCAGAGTGACTTGAACGTTTCTTCTCTAGGCTTTGGCTTCTTCCTAAGCAAGTTCCTCAGCCTGTCATTATCTTTCTTTCTTTTCTTTTCTTTTCTTCTTCAGCTTGAATATTCATCATTTACCTCTGTTTTCTTCAAGCTTTCTAAGTTCACGTTCAGCTTTCCTCTTCTCTTTCTCCTCGAGCGACCACCAAGTTGACTTCCATTTACTTTAAGAGTTAATACGTTTCTGAAAGCAAAGAGTAGCAACTCTTTGAAACTGCATCGCCTGTTCTTTATCTTTAGCCTGATAGTGAATCTTGTTAATGAATAAACATTCAATATCTTTCGCTGAGCAGTTCACTAACCACATCGGGTCATAAACATGTATCTCTCTTATCTCACTACCAGCACGGTAAGTAATGACAGCCTCAGTCGAGATGTAACTGTATACCCAGCCCAAAAAGCCTTTACAGACATCTTGCTCCATCTTTGGCACTGGTATATTTTTCATCGTCTTTGGCCTTTTAACATTAAGAATAATCTATTCGACTCCTGTAACTAGATCTACCCTTCGCACTCTCTTTGGATAATGCGGCTTCCAGTATCTAAACTCTTTCAACGATTCAAACTTTATGTATCCCCACATCGGAATCTCATTCTTGCGAACAGGATACCCTAAAGTTCTTACTTTCGACAGCTCCTCCACATCCCACCATGGTAATGACATTATGTCATATAAACGTTCAAAGTATTGCACTCCAAACTCCCTTCTGATCGCATATGCATTAACATGAGGCAGGAAACCCCAGCTAATGATGTCACCAAGTGAAATGCTTCGATCCCTCTGATAGAATTTCAACGACATTTTGAATTTTCTCTCGTGACTGTCTTTAAACCATTTCTGCCGTTCTTCTTTCTGCATATCCTTCGGAGTACCATCGAAATTTTTATCTTTTAAGATTTTAGCCACTTTCCTTCTTAACTCATCTCTATTTTCTTCAGTAAAGAACTCCATCAGCGTAGGATACTGAGAAGTATCTTCACTAACACTCTCATCATCTGTGCAATCCTCAACCTCAACCCTGTCGTACATATCAGCATCTTCCACATACTTATACTCGTATTCTGGTTGGTGGTTGATGTCGAATGCATTTAATTCTTCCTCAAAATCAAATTTGAAATCAGGATCCACCATACGCGTCATTTCTTTAATCTTTTCCAAACTATACGTATGAAAGTGTTCTCCTTCTTCCCTGTAAGTATCTAATCTCAAAATCAGCTTCTCAACATGTTCAACATTTTGAGCATCACCAGACTCCCCCTTTCCATCAGCTCCCCCTGTCTCTTCATTCACAGAATCATTCAGAAAATCGTCAACAGTTCTTTCACTGGAAGCTTCAGTAACTTTAATTCCCATACCACCTTGAGCATCGTCATCGTCATTATCAGAACTATGACTGCTAGCAGAAAATAATTTCTCATCATCATCATCATCATCCTCATCATCACCCTCTTCATTATCCTCATCATCATCATCTTCTTCATCATCATCAGCAGCAAGATCTTCCAGTGTTACCGGATCTTCAAAAAGTGCTGATACTGAAGATATAGGTACTGTATTTTCAATCACCAAGGATGGAACAATTGATCTCTCAACAGCTGCCGCACTGCTTTCAGCACCCTTACCCTTATCTTTCATCTGCTCGTCAATCTCAGCTTGGCGTTTTGCCCTAAGCTCTTCAACTTGAATCTCTTCGAACTTTTGTTCAATTGACGTTCCGAGCATATTCCCAACAACTTTATTCAACATGTAGAAATCATGCTCTTTCAATGCTTTTGCAGCCTCAAGCTCTTTATTTTTCATCTCGAAATATTTGTTCTGTTCATCTCTGCGAGCTTTTTCTTCTTCAAGTTCAGCCACTCGCACCTTCAGGAAATCAATCTCAGTCTGATCAGTATCAATCTTCTTTAACAATGCTTTGTTGTCAGACTCTAATTTCTTCACGTGCATTTCAAGAATCTTTTCTCGTTCAACAACTTTCTTGCTTTCTGCTGCAATAACTTTGTTTTCACTCAACACTTCATCCATCTTTTTCTCTAACTTCTTAACTTGTTCATCATTTGCAAAGCCAAAATATCCAATATCTTCAAGATTATCTGGAGGAATGTGAAGACCTCTGTGGCCAGAAGAACCAGGAGTTAGTTGAATTTGAGTGAGTGGTGGTGTTTGAAATATTTCTTGAGATGTGAGTAAAGTTTGTTGTTGTGGTGGAGAGAGATGTAGTGGTGAAAGATGTAGTGGTGATGGTTGTCTGGGTGGTGTAGGTTGTTTTGGTGGTGAAGGCTGTCTGGGTGGTGTTGGTTGTCGTGGAGGTGATTGATGTGGTGGAGATTGTACTGGTGTAGGTTCAGGTGGTGGAGTTGATTGTTTACTGGTTTCTTTGGCTGGCTTCTTCTTCAAGACAATCTTGGGCTTTGTAATCTTTGTTGTAACTTTATTGATTTTTGGAGATACAATCCTTTTCTTTAGCATGCTGTGATAGTCCACTGATTTACTATCATTTCCTCTTTTTCACAAAAAAAAACTCATTTTTTAATTTTTTCGATGTTTTTGACATTTTCAAATTTTCTATTTTTTTTTAATTTTTCTCCCCCTAAAATCAAAATATGTTTCAATTTTGATTTTCCGGGAAATTTTGAAAAACAAAGCAGTAAACTATACAAACAAAGTGACAAACTGATGAGAATTGCCTCAATTCGCCATCCACTTGGCTTAAACAGTCAGAACTCCCCCTGACAACAAACTATTTTCCCATTATGATTTCAAAACACTTAAGTTTGTTTTACTCAAAACGGTTTTTCCGGAAAATTAGTTTTGTGTGTCGATTCACAAACATGGGGATTAATTCATCACCCTGATACCAATTGTAGGATCGTTATTGACGATCAATTGAGTCAATCTGAGCTAAACACCACTGTTTATGCAGCGGAAATACACAAACAGCTTGAATCAAAGCAGAATGGAGTAGAAACAGAATGCAGATTACTTTAAACACGTTTTCTCATTAATATTCCTTAGAAAAATTCGGCAGCAGTTCGGCTACACGATCGACATTCAGATACAAAATGAGAAAACACTTGGACTATTTATAGGGGCCTGATTTCGATCCAAATGACATCGTGTCATTTCGGGCGAAATCAGAAAGATATGATTTCGCCCCAAATGACATATTGACGATCAATTGAGTCAATCTGAGCTAAACACCACTGTTTATGCAGCGGAAATACACAAACAACTTGAATCAAAGCAGAATGGAGTAGAAACAGAATGCAGATTACATTAAACACGTTTTCTCATTAATATTCCTCAGAAAAATTCGGCAGCAGTTCGGCTACACGATCGACATTCAGATACAAAATGAGAAAACACTTGGACTATTTATAGGGGCCTGATATCGCTCCAAATGACATCGTGTCATTTCGGGCGAAATCAGAAAGATATGATTTCGCTCCAAATGACGCAATGTCATTTGGGGCGAAATCAGGACATTACATCATAAACATTACAATCAGCCCCCTATACTTTACAGAACATACATATATGACCCCTAGACCCTATACAAGCTTGACTAAGACTAAGACGCAGGCTTTAGACATTCGTGCACCAACAATTATGTTGGCATATTAATATATATATATATATATATATATATATATTTATATATATATATATATCTATATACTAGCAGTTTACCCGCGCGATGCGGCGGGAAACATATCACTTAGGTTGGTGAGTTTAGGGCTATGTACGGGGAGGTACGGTTTTGAGCCATAACCATAACCAAAACCAAATTCGCGATTCAACGGAAAACACAACACTTGTTAGTAATTCTAAGGGTGTGAATGAGAAGGTTCAGTTCAGTTAGATCATAACTAAAATCTAAATTTCGGTTAAGGTACTCTCAAAATCCAATATGTTACACTATATAATAAAATTTACAACACGATACTCGTTTTCTATTAGTTTATTAATAATCTCGTGATATATTGTAT
Organism: Helianthus annuus; assembly: GCF_002127325.2. Taxonomy (NCBI): domain Eukaryota; kingdom Viridiplantae; phylum Streptophyta; class Magnoliopsida; order Asterales; family Asteraceae; genus Helianthus; species Helianthus annuus. The sequence goes on along the minus strand of NC_035438.2, from coordinate 100,041,449 downwards.
AGTACTTAAGTTAGTTTCCATGTTCGTATAATATTTTATAAAATTTTATATATGATATGTTATGTGTGAATTTAGACAAACTCTACCTAGATGGTTTACAACTCAAATAAAAACATAAATTTGTATGCCTTTTCGTTGATCGGGAATTTTAAAGTAAGATCTAATGTTTAAAAATATACAAGTTAATGGTTATAAAATAACTTTTCATCAACAAACAAAGTTGGTGCAGTACGTTTAGAAACCAAAAGATGCACCAGAGTTAACGTCATTTGTGATTTGTGATGGGAAAATGTCACAATTCTTCAAAGTAATTATGACATCAAACCAGCCATGAATGGGAAAAAGTCAAAATAAAAAAAATCAACCTCACATATAGACATATAGTGCAGTTCCAGACTTCCGGTTAAAATTTGTTCATCCTACAAAGATACAGTGTACTATATATGAAATCCCCTAGTTGCATGAAACAAAATAGATAACTATATATGAATTTTTTTTTGATCATTATTTTTTTTGTTACCAATGGGATTTGAACCCTCGTCAATAAAAGGCAAAGCCCCTATGAGCAAATTGCACATATAGTTCTGCCGTTCTGGCGTCAATGCAGTGAGGCTGGGCCTTTGTAGTATGTGTACCTCTAAATCTCTAAACTCTATAATTACATGGATTAGGATCAAAAGCCCAATAAAACCCACCCGAACCTATCACATAATAACCACCTAGTACACGATCTGGAGCCCGATTATGCCAAACAAAAAAAGTAAATGAATACTGGTGCCTGATTAAGCTTGATAGCGGAAAGAATTAAAAGTCACTCGTAAATTAGTCTGCATTTAGCAAAGATTCTAATTGCTATTACACCATAATTAAATCTCTCGCACATAAATACAAGGCTTGCTGTAAAACATGTCATCTTCTTGAGATTCTTTGAAACCAATTTCAATAGGTTTGGATCTTCAAAAGTGAGCTCGCCAAACCTGCAATAGAACATCTCAATATTACAAGACCAAAATAAGAAAAAAATCTTAATTATATTTGATTAAATTAACCGACGACTTATTTCATGATGCATTGAAGGCTTGTCAAAATATGAAACTGTAGTTACCTCGGCGATGCTATTGGTTGTGGCTGACTGGCTGCTGTGGACGGTGTGAGCAACTTTATTTACAAGCTCGGTGTAGCTCAGGTTCTTGTGACCATCCTCAAACACGACAAACTCATAAGGAATAAACTTTAGTGCAGCAAGAAAAACATCTGAATACACTGCAACATACCCTGCATGTTTATTAAATCATTAATTACGAATGTGCACAATAAGTAACTTCTTAATTGTGAGTCACTAAGCTACACATTATTATACAACTGCTGAATACGCATTCAAATTAACAAAATAACATATAAAACCTTAATTTAAGTAGAGACATTATATCCTGTCACACCCCCAAAATCCCACACGCGGAGTACCACCGCTTGGAGGCGTGACATGACCAGGATCAAGCCATCAATCATATTGAACATAGCATAACATAAATAAAGTAGTTCGTAAAACCTCATTCAATACAATTGATGTTTCAAAACAAACATAGTATCAGTAGCGGAAGCATAAGTGAATAACCCAAGTAAACCATAAGTTCAATTATTCGAAATGTTTAAACATAGCGTTCATAATCCACTGCCCACAACGTCCCGCTCCTCCAGTGCAAGCTCCATTATGTACCTAAGGTCCTGCAAGGCATGCAGCAGATAATCAACAAACTAGTTGAGCGAGTTCACAGTTAATAGTTTAGTTTGGGTAATAGTGCGTTCGTTCAGTTAAGTTTCATATCGTATCAGTTCCATCGCGGCCTCCCAGGCATGTGTGCGAAGATTTAGTTCGTTAGTTCGCGACCGTAGTCTTTACCGACCAGGGTGTGTGCGAAGGCAATTGATCAGTTCGTTCGCGACCATAGTCTTTACCGACCAGGGTGTGTGCGAAGGCAGTTGAGTAGTTCGTTCGCGACCATAGTCTTTACCGACCAGGGTGTGTGCAAAGGCAGTTCGTAAGCATCAACAGTTTAGTCGTTCGTTACAGTATCGAAGTATGCACAAGTAATCATCCAACCCATTCCCACCCTGGGAACCCATGCCTTGGCTGTGTGAACTCACTTTGGTTTGCTCGGTATGCTAGGTTATGCGCTCACTAGTAATTAATCACGTCCTATCGTATGCACGTATAACAAATCAGTTCATGTTCACAATGATACGCATGCAATTTAATGTTCACATAACAGTCAGTTTGCATAACGGCACAACACGTATTGTTTCACATTAACTCATCAGCTAGTGTACACAAAAACATTCATCACCAAGCATGGCATGCCAAATAAGTCAAACATACATCCCCATCCTTCGAAGGATGTTTATAACCCCTAATATCTTTCGGTCCTCTGTTATCTTTCGACAACAGTTAACACAATTACCCTTCGGACCGAATGTTATGTTTCGGACCACTGTCATCTTTCGGTCAAAGCTATCTTTCGGTCAAAGTTACTATGGTTCGGTCAGAGTTATCCTTCGGTCAACACTACTATGGTTCGGTCAACAAGCATCTTTCGACAACAACTATGTTTCGAGTAGCAAGTATCTTTCGATACATGTCAGTTACGGAATATCAGTTACGTTTATCACGCAGCTAGTTACAGAAACAGAAACCCTAATCATCTACAGCCGTCATCATCATTAACAAGCACATCTCATCAGTTACATTACACAGAAGGCACAAGATCATCTACGACAGTTACTATCATTCCTAGAAATCATTTAACGGTAATAGAATCAATCATCAACCAAATCCGAATCGTCATCTATGTGTCATGTAAACATAATCATCATTCAGTTCAACTACCTAACATACATATCCGGTTATCACAACCGATCCATAACACATTCTCATTGAACAACATCAAAACAGATCCGATAGTCATGCATATCCGATTAACATACAACAATATATCGCAAGACAATAGATAAATCGTGAAATCAAAGCATCGTAAACAACACCACACACTAACCGGAAATCTGGATTACGGAATGAAATCCTTCGAACAGAGAGTAGGTCTGCTATATGCCGTCACACACACACAATAGAACTAGGGTTTTTGAAAACTAACTGATGACTTACATGCAGTCACGTATTTAAACTTATCACAGAAATGGGCCAAGCCCATCTGAAAGACTGGGCCGAAGGATCTGAATTCCAGCCGAAGGATATGTTTCGTGGCCGAAGGATGTCGAAGGATAAAGTCCTTGGTCGAAGGATATGTTTCGAGACCCTTCGAACCGAAAGTTGATCCTTCGAATCGAAGGATATGCTTCGATCTAGACTAAGTGTATTAAATAATAATTTCTAATATTATCTTTCACAACAACAAGTAGTTACATGTATGCACAATGACAACACGTTTCATTAAAACACAACGCGTACAATTACAAGTCCAACAAGTCAACTACTAAACAGTCAAAGTCAACGCGCATTTAATGCGAAAGTGAAAGTCAGAAACTCGAGTTGTCACATTATCCCCAACTTGAAAGAAATTTCGTCCCGAAATTTGGTACGCACTCACTGAGGAAGCTAGGTAAGTTACATTGTTCACTGGTTTTCCTGGGGTGTCACATCATCCCCCCGTTGATTTGGAATTTCGTCCCGAAATTCAGTAGTAGTAGCTTCAGCCTCAGAAGTGGATGCATTGGTTTCGAATAACTGGGGATACTTTTCTTTCATCCGATCTTCGCGTTCCCAGGTATACTCTGGACCACGCTGGGAGTTCCAACGAACTCGAACAAGAGGGATTCTCTTGTGTTTGAGGACCTTAACATCCCGGTCCGTGATTTCAACTGGTTCCTCGACGAACTGCAACCGCTCGTCGATAGTGAGTTCCTTAAAAAGGAATGATGAGGTTTTCATCTGATAGGCACTTCTTTAAGTTCGATATGTGAAAGACATTGTGAACTGCTCCGAGTTCAGCTGGTAGTTTTAATCTGTAGGCTACTTTACCAATCTTTTCTAAGATTTCGAATGGTCCGACGTACCGCGGATTCAGTTTGCCTCGTTTACCAAATCGAACCACACCCTTCCAGGGTGAAACTTTCAATAAAACCCGGTCCCCGACCTCAAATTCCAATGGTTTTCTACGCTTGTCCGCGTAGGCTTTCTGACGGTCGCGTGCTGCCGCCATGCGTTGCCGTATCTGTGCTATCTTTTCTGTGGCGTCCACAACAATATCTGGACCCGTAATCTGACTATCCCCCACCTCTGCCCAACAGCGAGGTGACCGGCATTTACGTCCGTACAATGCCTCGAATGGAGCGGCTTGAATGCTGGTATGGTAACTGTTATTATACGAGAACTCCACCAAAGGGAGGTGCTTTTCCCAGCCGTTGCCGAAATCGATGACACACGCTCGAAGCATGTCTTCTAGAGTTTGAATAGTTCGCTCAGACTGCCCATCCGTCTGAGGATGATATGCTGTGCTCATGTCTAATCGTGAGCCGAAAGATTTGTGCATCGCTTGCCAAAGTTCTGACGTGAATCGTGCATCGCGATCCGAAATAATAGAGATGGGCACTCCGTGCCTCGAAACAACTTCTTTCATGTAGATGTCTGCTAGGGTAGAAAACTTATCCTTTTCTTTGATAGCCAAGAAGTGAGCAGACTTTGTGAGCCGATCAACGATTTCCCAAATAGTGTCATTCCCACGCTGGGATCTAGGCAAGCCCGTAACGAAATCCATGGAAATTTCTTCCCATTTCCACTGCGGTATCTTGGGCTGCTGAAGTAGACCAGCTGGCTTCTGATATTCGACCTTGACCCTCGCACAGGTCAAACATTTTCCAACGTAAGTAGCGATGTGAGCCTTCATACTAGGCCACCAATAAGTAGTGCTGATGTCGTGGTACATTTTATCCGACCCTGGATGTACCGAATAGCGAGACTTGTGAGCTTCATCCATTACAAGTTCGCGTAAGCCGCCATAAAGTGGGACCCAAATACGCCCCGTTACATAGTAGGCGCCGTCTTCCTTTTGTTCCATATGTTGCCTTGAACCGCGCAAGGCTTCAGCCTTGACGTTTTCGGGTTTTAGTGCTTCTATCTGAGCAGCTCGTATCTGTGCAGGAAGACTGGACTGAATAGTAAGCTGTAGCGCTCGCACGCGTTTAGGTAGAGTGTCTTTCCGACTAAGGGCATCAGCCACAACATTGGCCTTGCCTGGATGATACTTGATAGCGCATTCATAGTCATTCAGTAATTCAACCCATCTTCGTTGACGCATGTTCAAATCCTTCTGCTTAAGAATATGCTCGAGACTCCTGTGATCGGTGTAAATCGTGCACCTGGTACCGTACAGGTAGTGTCGCCATATCTTAAGCGCGAAAACAACAGCTCCCAGCTCTAAATCGTGCGTCGTGTAGTTGCGTTCATGAACCTTTAGTTGACGAGAGGCGTAAGCAATAACCTTGTCGCGTTGCATTAACACGCATCCCAGTCCCCGAATGGATGCATCACAATAAACCACGAAGTCATCTGTGCCCTCGGGCAGTGAGAGAATAGGTGCGCTGCAAAGCCTATCCTTTAAGTACTGAAAAGCGGTCTCTTGCGTATTACCCCATCTGTAAACGACACCTTTCTGTGTTAACATAGTAAGTGGTTGCGCGATCTTGGAGGAGTCTTTAATAAATCGCCTGTAGTAACCCGCCAAACCCAAGAATTGGCGTATTTCAGTCGGTGTACGCGGTGCTGGCCAGTTTCTGATCGAATCAACCTTGGATGGATCGACATGAATCCCATCCTTGTTCACCACATGGCCTAAGAAGTGGACTTCACGAAGCCAGAAGTCGCATTTTGAAAACTTTGCGTACAGTTGCTCTTTTCGAAGAAGTTCCAAGATAAGACGTAAGTGCTGCTCGTGCTCCTCCTGACTCTTGGAGTAAATCAAAATGTCGTCGATGAAAACGATAACAAACTTATCAAGATAAGGTTTGCACACCCTGTTCATAAGATCCATGAAGACTGCAGGCGCGTTCGTAAGCCCGAATGGCATGACAAGAAACTCGTAATGACCGTAGCGAGTTCTGAAAGCGGTTTTGGAGACGTCCTCATCCCGGACTCTCAGCTGATGATACCCTGACCTTAAATCAATCTTGGAATAGTAACACGACCCTTGCAACTGGTCGAATAGGTCATCTATGCGCGGAAGAGGATAACGGTTCTTCACCGTCACCTTATTGAGTTCGCGGTAGTCGATGCACATCCTGAACGTACCGTCTTTCTTCCCACCGATAACTGGTATCCAATAGTTCTTGTAGCTCCCCAAGGTGAAGAGATATTCTTGTAGCTGCGTCGATAGTTCTTCCGATTCTGATGAAGCTAAGCGATACGGTGCTCGAGCTATGGGTGCTGCTCCTGGAGCGAGCTCGATTTGAAATTCGTCCCGACGATGCGGCGGTAGACCAGGTAAATCTTTGCGAGACACCTGAGGAAAGTCGCGTACAACTGAATGGTCTTCCAACCTTTTTTTTTTTTTTTTTTTTTTTTTTTTTTTTTTTTTTTTTTTTTTTTTCGCTGATGCGTCAGTAACGAGAGCCATAATTGCGGTGTGGCCCTTGCGCAAACATTTCTGAACCTTCAAGAAAGAGGGGATGCCAACCAAGGCACCACTCTTGTCGCCTTGAACTTCGTGAGGTTCTTGACCAGAACGAGGAATGCGAACAATCTTTTCTTTGCATAGGATTTCTGCTTGCTGTTGCTGCTGGCGATTTCCGATGTGCAAGTCGTGGGCTCCTGAATCCTTAGCTTCTGCTGCGCTCTGGCGATCACTATTCTTGTGCTGCTGTTGTGCTTGAGTCCGAACGGTAGCTGAACCCTTGCTGGAATACCCATCCCATTTCCGCTTGTTGTCACTAGGAGTAGCGGGAGTAGCAGAAGTGGTAGCGGTAGTAATAGCGCTGATACAACTAGGCAGCCTGTTCTGTTCCACTGCCTGATCCGTGAGGCGATGAGCAAGACACTGAATGTCTTGGATTTTGTCAAGGTTAGCCGTTGTAGCATGGCTCTGAATCTCTGAGGCTAGACCCTTGAGGTACAATTCGATACGCTTGTTTGGAGGGTCCACCATGGTTGGACACAAGATGGCCAGTTCGTTCGACCGTTTCGTATAAGCATCAATTTCCTGACCCTGACATTTTCAAATGGTAAAGCTCCACTTCCAACTTGTGGATGTCATCACGCGTGCAGTATTCCCTTTTAATGCGTTCTTTGAATTCGTTCCAAGGGTGGCGTTAGCAGCTGCCAACCCTAGTATCCGTACTTGCGCGTTCCACCAGGTTAGCGCGATTCCTTCCAACGTGCCAGTGGCGTACTTGACCCTGCGAGTCTCAGGGCATTCACACATCCCGAATACTAACTCGAGCTTCCAAAACCAATGGAGTAGTCCCACTGCTCCTTCTGTGCCACTGAATGTGTTTGGACGACAGTCCATGAAGTTCTTGAATGTGCAGGCATGTTGCTATGCGTTCTGACCCGTTGCGCGAGAAAGATAGGTCAAGGTTAAGCGCGAGAGTTGGGTCACGAGAGTAGGATCTAACATCCTAGAATAGGTCTGGAATAGCAGGTTATACCTCCTGCTTGTGCGGCTGCAAGTGCCGCAGCAACTTGTTCGTTAATGAGAGCCGTCAACTGGGCTTGAGTCATGTCAACACGTCCAGACATGATCGAACAGTAAAGGTAGCATAAGTAAGAATGGTTCACGAATAGTGCGATGACAGAAGAGTGTAAGCACGTATGTGTTCTCAAGCAATAACAAGTTGTGAGCAAAGTAATGTAAGCATACTACGAGCAAAGTTCTATGCAGTTCTAGCAAGCAGGTAATAAACATAAACCTTATTACCTAGGATGTCGAGTCTTGCACGTGGAGCGAAGCGTCGTTGTGGATCATTGAGAGCACTGTTCTGGTTATAGTCTGGTTTTAATAAAACGTTTTCCATATTAAAACCAAGTTCTCTATAACCAATGGCTCTGATACCAATCTGTCACACCCCCAAAATCCCACACGCGGAGTACCACCGCTTGGAGGCGTGACATGACCAGGATCAAGCCATCAATCATATTGAACATAGCATAACATAAATAAAGTAGTTCGTAAAACCTCATTCAATACAATTGATGTTTCAAAACAAACATAGTATCAGTAGCGGAAGCATAAGTGAATAACCCAAGTAAACCATAAGTTCAATTATTCGAAATGTTTAAACATAGCGTTCATAATCCACTGCCCACAACGTCCCGCTCCTCCAGTGCAAGCTCCATTATGTACCTAAGGTCCTGCAAGGCATGCAGCAGATAATCAACAAACTAGTTGAGCGAGTTCACAGTTAATAGTTTAGTTTGGGTAATAGTGCGTTCGTTCAGTTAAGTTTCATATCGTATCAGTTCCATCGCGGCCTCCCAGGCATGTGTGCGAAGATTTAGTTCGTTAGTTCGCGACCGTAGTCTTTACCGACCAGGGTGTGTGCGAAGGCAATTGATCAGTTCGTTCGCGACCATAGTCTTTACCGACCAGGGTGTGTGCGAAGGCAGTTGAGTAGTTCGTTCGCGACCATAGTCTTTACCGACCAGGGTGTGTGCAAAGGCAGTTCGTAAGCATCAACAGTTTAGTCGTTCGTTACAGTATCGAAGTATGCACAAGTAATCATCCAACCCATTCCCACCCTGGGAACCCATGCCTTGGCTGTGTGAACTCACTTTGGTTTGCTCGGTATGCTAGGTTATGCGCTCACTAGTAATTAATCACGTCCTATCGTATGCACGTATAACAAATCAGTTCATGTTCACAATGATACGCATGCAATTTAATGTTCACATAACAGTCAGTTTGCATAACGGCACAACACGTATTGTTTCACATTAACTCATCAGCTAGTGTACACAAAAACATTCATCACCAAGCATGGCATGCCAAATAAGTCAAACATACATCCCCATCCTTCGAAGGATGTTTATAACCCCTAATATCTTTCGGTCCTCTGTTATCTTTCGACAACAGTTAACACAATTACCCTTCGGACCGAATGTTATGTTTCGGACCACTGTCATCTTTCGGTCAAAGCTATCTTTCGGTCAAAGTTACTATGGTTCGGTCAGAGTTATCCTTCGGTCAACACTACTATGGTTCGGTCAACAAGCATCTTTCGACAACAACTATGTTTCGAGTAGCAAGTATCTTTCGATACATGTCAGTTACGGAATATCAGTTACGTTTATCACGCAGCTAGTTACAGAAACAGAAACCCTAATCATCTACAGCCGTCATCATCATTAACAAGCACATCTCATCAGTTACATTACACAGAAGGCACAAGATCATCTACGACAGTTACTATCATTCCTAGAAATCATTTAACGGTAATAGAATCAATCATCAACCAAATCCGAATCGTCATCTATGTGTCATGTAAACATAATCATCATTCAGTTCAACTACCTAACATACATATCCGGTTATCACAACCGATCCATAACACATTCTCATTGAACAACATCAAAACAGATCCGATAGTCATGCATATCCGATTAACATACAACAATATATCGCAAGACAATAGATAAATCGTGAAATCAAAGCATCGTAAACAACACCACACACTAACCGGAAATCTGGATTACGGAATGAAATCCTTCGAACAGAGAGTAGGTCTGCTATATGCCGTCACACACACACAATAGAACTAGGGTTTTTGAAAACTAACTGATGACTTACATGCAGTCACGTATTTAAACTTATCACAGAAATGGGCCAAGCCCATCTGAAAGACTGGGCCGAAGGATCTGAATTCCAGCCGAAGGATATGTTTCGTGGCCGAAGGATGTCGAAGGATAAAGTCCTTGGTCGAAGGATATGTTTCGAGACCCTTCGAACCGAAAGTTGATCCTTCGAATCGAAGGATATGCTTCGATCTAGACTAAGTGTATTAAATAATAATTTCTAATATTATCTTTCACAACAACAAGTAGTTACATGTATGCACAATGACAACACGTTTCATTAAAACACAACGCGTACAATTACAAGTCCAACAAGTCAACTACTAAACAGTCAAAGTCAACGCGCATTTAATGCGAAAGTGAAAGTCAGAAACTCGAGTTGTCACATATCCGATCTAAACAAAAAACATTTTACTGGAAATAAAAAGGCAAAAAGAAGTTAACGTGTGAAAACTTTGAAAAAAGTTGACTGAATTTTGTGTCTCCGGCATCATAGTTGTAGAAATCATACAATATATGTGTAAGAATAAGCTGGTGTAGAACCTGTAGACAGATCAAAGAAATAGAGAGTGAAAAGTTATGTGAACTGTTAATAACGATTTCAATAACACAAAAATATGGTTAATTACCAGTAAAACGGCACCGAGATAGCTACCAAATATGAACCAACACCACCAAAACATTGAAAAACAATCATTGATATGACATGTTTGGTCTGCTCAAGAGAAGGCTCAGTTTTAGTTGCATTAACTAATTACATATTGTATTATAATATAAATGAATGTAAATGAAAACATACTCATAGAATGCATATGAGGACATGTAAACCCCTAATGTCTACCGCGACTTCGTTCAAATTTACAACAGCCAGCTACCACCAGATATGTAAACCACCACCACAAAAACCATCAGATTTGCCTTTATATCTTACATATTTGTCAAGTGTATTTCATTTAGCCTACCGGGCTATTCATTTTACAGTATTTCAAGTTTAACAATATTGCATGTTTAACACCAACCCAGCAAATTAAACCAACAAACATCCACTTTTAGAATCACTAACCTAAGGTTCCGTTTCATTCATGATGGATTGGATAAAAACAAACAAATAGATCCAAAATGAAAACTTCAAACTCGTAGCTAAAGGACTTCACATGAAAAACCCAAATTAGGGCACATAATTAACTGAGTTGTGAATATTCAGGTGACCAAGATGATACCTAGACAACGGGGAACCATTACATGAATGAAATATTACACAGATCCAATTCAAATAGCATATAAAAGATATGGTAAAAAGAAAGGTACCGAGCGGTCAAACCAGTCGATCTGGTGTCGGATCTAGAGAGATTCATCACTGAGGAAGCGTAGATCTTGAAGCGACTGGTAAAGAAACCCTAGAATCGCCTGGAGAAAGGGAGGAGAAGGTGGTGATGATAATGAGGAAGTCGATCCGGTGTCGGATGTACAAAGATTGATCACATAGAAACCCTAGATCTTGGAGCGACTGGTTTCTCAGTGAAACCCTAGAATTGCCAGGGGAGGGGAGAAAGGGAGAAGATGAGGAGAGCGGCGATGGTTTTGTCCAGGGGGATAAAATGCTATGAGAATGAGAAACCCTAATTGTGTACCGCGTGTGTTTTTGAGTGAAGGGCAAAATTGGGATTGTAAATTATATTGTGCTTTAGAGGGTTGTACAGTATGCTTTAGGGTGTTTTAAAGGAATTTATATGACTTTAAGAAGTCCTTTGGATATGCTTATTAATATAGTATAGATAGTAGGAGTTGGGTAGAAAGCCTTATTTTCCTAGAAAGTCTAGGAAGCAGTCAGAATGTGACATGTGGCATTGAATGATTTTAACTAAAAGGGCAATTGTGTAATTTGACATTTTATTTTAATTTTGGAATTTATATCTCATTAACTAACTATGCACGATTTATGGTAACTGATTCTCCATGATTTGCGAATTACTACCAGATGTAAATATCAATCAAATTCTCATTCGTTCTTTCACAATCTTGATCAACTTTATTCATAAATCATTTTTTACGTGAGAGATAGTTATGGCTTCAAACACAATTCTTGATTGCGGATATGGCAAATACACTTCTTTTTCTGTTTACTATTATCTAGTCTGTATCGATTTTTAATTATGTTTGGAAACCACCAGAATGTTCTTGACGGTGTGTTTTAACAACAAACATATTCATACAGGTGTGTTTTAGTATTCAGATTCATACAGTTGTGTTTTAACAGCAAGCAGATTCATACAGTTTTGTTTTAGCATTCAGATTCATACAGTTGTGTTTTAACAGCAAGCAGATTCATACAGTTGTGTTTTAGCATTCAGATTCATACATTTGTGTTTTAACAGCAAGCAGATTCATACAGTTGTGTTTTAACAGCAAGAAGATTCGTACAGTTGTGTTTTAGCATTCAGATTCATACAATTGTGTTTTAGCATTCAGATTCATACAGTTGTGTTTTAACAGCAAGCAGATTCATACAGTTGTGTTTTAACAGCAAGCAGATTCATACAGTTGTGTTTTAGCATTCAGATTCATACAGTTGTGTTTTAACAGCAAGCGGATTCATACGCTCTGTTTTACCATCCATGCTGGTAATGCTGGAGGATTTCTTGACGCTTAACAGCAAGCAGATTAATACGATGTGTTTTCTTGATGTGTTTCTTCATGAAGGAGGAAGAGAGAGAGAGAGAGAGATAGAGAAAGGGGGAGAAAGGGAGAGAGAGAAAAAAACCCGCAAGAAATGTAGGATGGTTATGGAATGAGAATTATTTCCATATTTAAAACAAGCTAAATGACATATCTACCCCTGATTAATTAAATAATCCTATTTTTAAGAAACACATATTACCAAAATGCCACCAAGATGATCTCAACCATTAAACACACCCATTGGATGGCCCAGATCGCTTCCTAGACTTTCTAGGAAAAACACACTTTCCGTAGGATCCCCACTATATATATATATGGTCAGGATTTAGAGAAAACAGTGAAAAGTGTGAGAATGGTGAGAACGCTTATGGGTCGTCCAATCAAAACAATCCATGGACTAGATTGCGCGGTGGCGTTTTCATAAATAACATCAATTTTATTGTGTGGGACGCGCTTCATTAAGGGTAAAAGGGTCTTTTACCGCTCATATTCAAAACGCCATTAAATGATAAAGGCCATACAAAAAAAATGCCATTAAAAACAAAACGCCAAAAATTTGTGATAAAACGCGTTGAATATTACAGAAAGATGAAACAACACAGTGACTGAATTTCAGTTAATAACATTAATTAGAATAAATTCCCTCCTAAATTACGCGCCAAAACATCATTATATTATAAACGAGGCAAAAACATAGCTTGCATAATCACTTCAATCTACCCATTTCTACAAAAAACATCTTTAACCAAAAAGCCAAAAATGGAAACAATCGTTTCCTGGAGATACACTCTGGCAATCAGGCGATTCGTCCTCCGTTTTAACAATAGAAGGAGGGTGTATGTTAAGACGGTCAGGGAATTCTGAAGATGGAAGAAGAGATACAGAGGGGAATCTTATCCCTTGGCATCGCTCTAGACAACGAATGCCATGAAACACATATGCTTATGAAAGCATTATCCAGGAAATTTGGACCAATCAAAACAGATGTGAAGCCGGACCCTGTCATGACATCATGGCGTTTTGATCATGAAACAGACATGGTGACGGTTACATACGACAACGGAGAGCAGGAAGTATACTGGCTAGAAAACATCATGACAAAGCAGTGACTGGGTTTCATGGAAGAATTGCATAACGCCACTTGTACCAACACAGAAATAGACTCAAAATTGGAGTTAATGCAAGACATGTTCAAGTGGAGGCTTCAGAATCTTCAGGAACAAGAAGCTGATGAAGGTTAAGGTGATGACATGGATGAAGATCCAGATGAAGACTCCGAGGAGGAAGAAGATGACGCAAAGTGATAGATACTTTTCAGATAAAGTACCTTCTGACGAAGGCTTTTAATTGTTTTTCCTCTTTTTTTTTTCTTCCATGTAATCTTTTTTTAAGATAATTAAATGACATATTTCTATCTTTATTAGCAAAACGCCAAAAGAAATACTAAATAGGGTTAATCCTTACAAAACGCCAAAAATAACAAAAAATATTTTTCCTGCTTAATATTTTATTTACTCTGTTATTGTATTTTGTCATCTTGGTCTGCATAACGCCATTTAAAAAACGGCAAACTTAGAAGATGAGACGTCTATAACCTATAAAACTGATAAAAGCTGATCAACAAGGTAAATACAAAAACAGTAACTAAAAAGACAGTTACTTTATTACTATCATTTATTACAATAAAAAGTCCCGCCTAAACTACGCGCCAAAAAACTCTTATAAGAGATATATGAGAGGGGTCTATACACAATGAAATTAATCACACCTAGAAAACACAAACGCCATATTCTCTAGAAACCACTCACTTTAAAACGCCACAGATGGCAGCGCTTTCACTGAAATGGATCCTTCTTCTGAGGGGGTTATCTCAATAAAATTTTGCTGAATGAGATGGACAAATATTCAAGAAAAAGAGAGTGATGACAGTGATATGCCATCATGTGAGCTTTGTTCTTGATGATTATAGGCATGAAATAAAGGGATCAACACAAGTGTAAAATGCTATTTTGGACTCCATTATTACAAATAGCATCAAGCAAGAGTTGATCTTTAATGACATGCCACCAAACAAGAATATCACACCAAAAAACAGGTTGCCACTAAGCAGCTTCTTCTGAAAAAGACGGGGTTTATGAAGGAAAGTTGGCATGTAGCTAAAGTATTCAAAAAAGCTTCAAAACACCAAAAAACAAATTCAATAAGGAAGAGGCTGATGAGAGTGAAGATTCGGAAGAAAAATTAGATTACCATTTTTTAGTATTTTCGTTTTCATTTTATATTGTTTTGATATCAAGTTATATGTTGTTTTGTTATCTAATTCTCTATAAATAAAATACATTATTATATAAAACGCCAAAAACTACAAACACCAAAACGCTAGTAGTATGAAAACTGGGAGAACGGCTACTGGCAAAGCACCTTGTAAAGGGTATTAAACGCCAAAAAATTCACTAAACGCCAAAAAAAAAATTGGTCTTATTGTAATCTTATGCAAATATTAATGACTCGTAGTGAATTATTATACAAAATGCCACAACGCCAAAAAGATTTGTGACAACTCGAACTTTTGACTTTCACTTTCGCATTAAATACACGCTGACTTTGACTGTTTGATAGTTGACTTGTTGACTTGTAACTGTACATGTTATGTGTTAATGAAACGTATTGTATTGTGCATATATGTGATTACTGTCATAATGTGAGAATTATTATGAAACGCTTAGACTTAAACTGATTAAACCACATAGTGCCCGATGAAACAGAACTAGATTCGTCAACCCAATCTCGACGAAACAGGAAATCAGTTTCGTCAACATCAATCTCGACGAAACAAAACCTGTTTCGCCGGCCCATCAGTTTCGCCAAGGCCCAGTTCGGCCCAGTAAGGTAAAACACGTATATACACACACCCAGACCTATGTTTGATACGTTTTGGCAAAACAAGAAAACCCTAGAGCTTTCTCTGTGTGACGGCAACCTTGAAGCCCTCTAGATCAATTCCGTTCTTGCTTTCATCTATTCCGGTTAGTGTGATTAGTTCGTAAATCGTTTTGTGTGTTCATGTTATTGTTGACAATGATAAAGTGTGTATGATTGATGACGTTTTTGTGAATCGGTTATGAATGGTATTGATCGGCTATCATGTTTTGTTCGGATTGTTTGCATGATGTATTAGGGATATCTTGTAAACAAGTGTGGATTAAATCATTAGTCATTGATGTGTATGGAATCGGCTAGCATATGTGAACCGGATAACGTACTCTGTTAAATTATTAAACTAGGGTTCGGGATAGAAACGAATAATGAATCGTAACATGATGATTAAGTGGTTATATGTTGAACGATTTGTGTATGATTACTGATTAATGATGATCATGATGGATGTTCTTGACGGCTGTTTTAGATAGTTAGGGTTTCTGTGATTAAATCCGTAACTGACTTGTGTTGACGTAACTGCTGCCTTGACGAATTAGAATGTTTGACGAAACTGGATTTGATTCGCCAAGGGGGTTTGACGAAATAGAGGAAGTGATTCGCCAAGGGTTGTCAACGAAACAGAATCTTGTTTCGTCAAAAGGGTAGTTGACGAAACACATTGTGTTTTGCCAACCTGTGATTCGTCAGCTTGGATAACTGCACAGTAACTTAGTTAGACTCTGTTAGAAGTTAACTGTATTAACTAACTGCTGTTAAGTGATGAGCATGACTTATGTGATAACGGTTACATACTAGTACTTCTGTGATTATACCTATACGAGAACAACTTGGATATAAACTGATTATGCATACGTACGTATTTAGGACGTGATTGATTTACTTCGAGCACATACTTAGCATACCGAGCAAACCCAAGGTGAGTTCACACAGCCAAGGCATGGGGTTCCCGGGTGGGAATGGGATTTGATGAATTATTGTGTATACTCAGATGATAGAACCTAACGATAAGATATGACTAGACTAGTAACACTTATTGAACTGATCTTCGCACACCTGCCAAGGGTTGGCCGCGATATTATGACTGACTTCGCACACCTGCCTTAGGAAGGCCGCGGACTAAATTTACTAATCTTCGCATACCTGCCTGGGAGGCCGCGATACAAATAAACCTAGTCTAGAATACTTGGGAAATTTCCCCTAATCTTCGCATACCTGCCTGGGAGGCTGCGATACGAACTAATACATGAATAACGATCGAACGTACTGATACACGTACTATTACAACTTGCTATTACTGAACTTTACACTGTGAACTCGCTCAACTAGTTGTTGACTCTCTGCTGCATGCCTTGCAGGACCTTAGGTACTTATGGAGCTTGCACTAGGAAGGAGCAGGTCGTTGTGGAGCATGGATCGTGGATGCCATGTTAAAACGTTTAAACAATCAAACTTAACATTACTTTGGGTTTACTTTTACATACTTTGGATTTTCATCATTACGCTTCCGCTATTGATACTATGTTTGGTTTAGAACATCAATTGTATTGAATTGGGTTTTACGAACTATCTTATTTATATTATGCTATGTTCAATATGATTGATGGCTTGATCCTGGTCATGTCACGCCTCCAAGCGGTGGTACTCCGCGTGTGGATTTTGGGGGTGTGACAGATTGGTATTAGAGCCATTGGTTATAGAGAACTTGGTTTTAATATGGGAAAAACGTTTTTATTAAAACCAGACTATAACCAGAACAGTGCTCTCAACGATCCACAACGGCGCTTCGCTCCACGTGCAAGACTCGACATCCTAGGTAATATGGTTTATGTTTATTGCCTACATGCTAGAACTATATAGAACTTTGCTCGTAGTATGCCTAGATACACATGGCCCTATTACATGAGAATACCTATGTGCTTACACTCTTCTGTCATCGCACTACTCGCGAACCTTTCTCACTTATTCTACTTTTACTATGAAGATCATGTCTGGACGCGTGAACATGACTCAAGCCCAGTTAACGGCTCTTATCAATGAACGAGTAGCTGCGGCACTTGCAGCTGCACCAGCAGGTAGTATACCCTGCAGTTGGGATACACATTAGGATCTTTGAATCCTACATTCCTAAATCAACCCTTGTATTTAACATTGTCCTATTCTATGCACAATAGGTCAAAACGCTCCGCAACCTGTCTGCACTTTCAAGAACTTCATGGACTGTCGTCCAAGCACTTTCAGTGGCACCGAGGGGGCAGTGGGACTCCTCCATTGGTTTGAAAAGCTCGAGTCGGTATTTGAGATGTGTGCATGCCCTGAGGCTCGCAGGGTCAAGTACGCCACTGGCACGCTGGAAGGGATTGCGCTAACTTGGTGGAACGCGCAAGTTCAGATCCTAGGGTTGGCAGCTGCTAACGCCACACCCTGGGAAGATTTCAAAGAACTGATCAAACGAGAATACTGCACGCGAGACGACATCCACAAGTTGGAGGATGAGTTATACCACTTGAAGATGACGGGGTCAGAGATTGAGGCTTACACGAAACGGTCAAACGAACTGGCCATCCTGTGTCCAACGATGGTGGACCCTCCAGTTAAGCGCATTGAGTTATATCTCAAGGGGCTTGCGCCAGAGATTCAGAGCCACGTGACCTCGGCTAACCTCAACAACATCCAAGACATTCAGCGTCTTGCTCATCGACTCACCGATCAGGCAGTGGAACAGAACAAGCTGCCAAAACGCATCAGTGCTACCACTACTGCTGTCACTACTTCTGCTACTCCCAGTGACAACAAGAGAAAATGGGAGGGGGATTCCAGCAAGGGATCAGTTTCTGTTCAGTCTCAAGCACAGCAGCGCAAGACTAATGACTACCAGAGTCCGAATCAGCAATCATCAGGCAGTCAGGGGCAGAGTGGATATCGGGGAACTCACCCATGGTGTAGTAGTGTAACACCTCGAATTTTTGTGTCCAATGATGTGTTAACACGTGTCATTTGATTACACGTGGCATCTATAATAAATAAAGGACTAATTTTGACAAACCTTGAAAGTATATAAATTCGAGGGTTATAAATGTCAACAAGGGTAAATATACTGTATAGTAACCCTAAATAACGCTCGTACCTTCAAACGAATATATCATAGATCGTACGGAAACGAAACGCGGAAGAAAGTGAGAGATTACGAGCTACAGGGGTTAACTTTGTCAACATGTTTAATTATACCTCTGAGTGACCCTTTAACGTTCCCAAGGCTTCGTAACAGTATTACACGCTCACTAGAACATACTGTATAAATTCCGCGGAGTTCCGTTTTAAAACGAAAGAGTTATACTCAAATTCGTATGAGAAGGGTTAAAAGAGTCAATAATGAAAGTTAAGGCTTTCTGAACAATTAATAAAATAAACGGGGACTTAACAACGCGGGTAAATAACACGAGGTCCTTAATTGTAATTAACCGAGGGCCAAACCGCAAAGTTACCCCTTCAAACCCGAAAGGTCAGGTAAATCATTACGAAAGATTTCGTTATTAATTACCAGGATTTCGTAATCATTTCAAAAGATTTTAAAAAACTGAAAAACAGGCCCCACGCGACCCGCATTGCATGTTGGTTAAGTTGAGGCGGGCCGCGAGCCTCCTCTTTTACTCGCCTGGAATTTAAATCCCAGGCGGCCCGCATTATAAACGCATGGAACTTCCATGCGGGCCGCATTAGACGCCCAGATGCAGAATAGTTGTAACTTCTTGCCTTTTGGAGCATTTGAACGACCAAACATCAATCAATGAGGCATGGGTGCCCCCTACTCGACCCATAACACTTAGGGACACCTGCCCATCATCCATGATCAGTTGTAGCATGAGTTGTGATGATCTAAAGGCCTTTTGAACATTATAAATAGCCACATTGTGAGCATATGTTCACCACACCTCAAACAACTCATCTACTGATCATTCTAAGCTCTCAAGTCCTTTTCTCTGCTCTATAAGCAAGAACACACTTCTGTAAGTCGTTCATACTCATTTTGGTCCTGCATTTCCATAGTTATAGCCCATAAACGCAACCGTCGTAACTAACGGTTGTCATTACAATAACTTGCAAATGGTTTAGTCTTATGACAGATCAAAAGTAGTTTTGAGTAGGTAATTATGTGGGTAATAAACCTCTAAAAGGGTTCCCCCTGATCACCACTCTAACTATGTCAAATATCGAGTCAAACGTGCGGTTAAAAAGTCAACAGAAAGCTATTTTAGCGATTTATGCATAATCTGTAATGTATATGTTATGAAACCTATTTTGACACTTATAAAACATGATATTAAGTATATAAACTTGTTTGCGCTCGTTTGAATCGACCATTTGCTATATTGAACCGGTTCGGAGCCGAATGTCGCAAAAGTTTGACTTTTGCTTTGACTTCAGTTCTGACCCGTTTTAGTGAGGTATAAATGTACCTTAGGACTCTCTTAGGACCACTTCACATGTTGGTATAAACCTCTGTGATCGGTTCATGAGTTATCCGAGTCTTTTGCGCATTTCCGTCATTCGCCTAAAAGTTGACCGTAACGGCCTTTATAAAATAAAACGAGTATTTCGGACACGTGAACGGACCATAACCTTGCTTATTAAATTATAAGCATGTCCTTAAAGTTTCACGTCAATCCGAGGTCTAGAATGAGAGTTATGCTAAAAAGCGCAATTAAAGTAAACTTTAGTAATTAGCGGCGCAATTAGCATGACGACCATCTAAACCAAGATTTCCTCACCAAAGCTTTTACCCACTGTATTAAAATAATATTTTGGGAATTTTAAAGATTTTTAATAATTTTTACCTCGCTCATAACCTGCGGTTATGGCTACGGTTCGGTTAATACCGAATATGCCCTTTTCGGCCAAAACATGAGTTCTACAAGGTCTTTTGACCCGATTCCAGTTGCTACTGGTTTTAAATAATAAATAAAGTATTTTAAGCTTTATAAGCTGTTCGGGAAACTCAGATTTCCTGTGGAACTCGAAAAGCCCTTTTAAAGTCTTTAAAATGACCGAAAAGCCCCTACGGGGCATAATATTAACTTAAACTCGTTACGGGCGTCACGGAAGGTATCCTACTGATACCACAACCCATTTAAGGCATGTTGACTTAGGAAATAAGCGTACGACTCTTATGGTTAACCGTTTCGCCTATTGCGCGCACGGTTCGGCTTATGAAGCTAGTTTTCATAATTTAGCCGATACGGGTCAAATAATATCATTTGAACCCCAAAATCAAGAGTGTGAACCATTAACCCATATAAAACAAGTCTCTGAACTTGTTGGGACAGAATCACACTCCATTCTCGGTTTTCGCCTTTTCGCGCGATTAAACCATATCTATATATATCGGAACCAACCGGTCTAGGCTACGGCCATTATAAAGACTCGTTAGGATTCTAAGAGGTTAATTAAAACCTTCGTTCCAGATTAGGAGCCCCAGTAAAAGCTATCGGTGATTTAATCCAATTAAGGAAATATACTTGCAAAGGTAAATACTTTAACTTATTTCCCCTATATGGGCTTGGGTTACAGTATATTAATACCGCTTGATTGAGCATTATATTCTTCCATCGCTTAGGTGGTTAATTAAATAATATGATCGGCTCATTTAAACAGTTTTGTTGCTTATAAGCCTTTGGGGGGTTTAATGACCGTTGTCCCGGATATCCTTGGCATCATTTTACGAAATGGCCACGACCATCGACATCCCGGTGTAGGCGTACACCCGGTATAAAGTGTCGACATTAAATTAAAAGACGTAGCCGTTGGTTTTTATACTACGGTTTTATGCAAACGTGGTGTGTCTATAAATCTTTAACCCGGCACGACCCGGGCTACTGAACGCATAAAAGAACATGTAAAACGTTCACAAGATTTTATTATAATTTTCCCAAGTTATAAAAGAGTTTGTGCCTTGTGCATTCAAATCAATTTAATAAACATTTTCAAATGTGTCAGTTGAATGTATTTACCAGTGTAAACTGACGTATTTTCCCCAAAAAGATTAAGTGCAGGTACCTAAACGTAAATTGGCTGGTATTAGCTCCCTAGCGTCGTGATAAGTCTCGCAAGCTTGATTGCAGCATCTGATGGAACAATACTTTATGTTTATTTACGATCCACTGTGGATATATTCAACCCCTGTAATACATTTGATATTACAACCAGAGGTTGAAGTTTATATATTTATCTTATGCTTCCGCTGTGCATTATATAATTGTGTGGTTTGACTATATTGTTGCCAACATCGTCACGGTAATCCCCCACCGGGCCCACCGGTGAGACACGTGGAAATCGGGGTGTGACAGGTTGGTATCAGAGCCAACATTGAGTGAATTAAACACCATCCTACTGTGTTTAATCTCAATGACACAATTGCACATACTTGAGTCTAGACAATAACTTAGGACAAATTCGGATTAATACTCCTTATTGTCTTTATTTTCGATTCGATTTTTAATAAATTTTGGAGCAGGAAAATGCCACCTGTTATATTCCGAGGAAGAGGAAGGGGACGAAGAGGCAGAGGAGAAGTCGTGACACAACACGATAACGAAGCTGGACCATCTGGTACAAGACATCCTTCGATGACACGGAGCAAAGAGCCACAACGACGAAGGGATCTTTACGAACCCGCAAGGCATTCCACTTCGCACAGCTCGACGCCATCCTACCGGCACTCCTTTGGGCCAAATTCAGAAAATGATCCCAACAACCCATACTCCATACTACATAAGTCAGTTTAATCCGGCTGACTACATACAGGAACCTTCAGGATTTGTTCTGCTTGGTCCACAAGACCACTTTTCTGAAGATCCCATGGAGGAAGATGAGGATCCTACTGAACCTGCGCGTGGTACGCCCACGCATCCGATAGAAGTCTCTGATGGGTCATCCTTCCATGGCACGCCCTATCAGGGACCAGACAGTTTCCAAGCGTTGTTTGACCGACATGAGTGGTACTACACGCCACCTCAACAGACATCTCAACAACCGCGACATCCACAGGATCCCTCTGAGGATTCACGCTTTGTGGCAGTTACGCCACCACCTCCGCCACCGGCGCAACCAGTAATACCTGATCCGCCAAGGCGTAGGAGGACAAATGCTCGTATGTCTACACGAGGAGGAGGGGGTATCCACTTCAGCACTCCTCGACATTCTAGTAGTAGCCACTATCCGCCACTACGAGAAGAAGGACCTTCAAGTCCTATACAGGAGGCGAACTCCGCACCTGCTGCACAAAATTCGCCACCATTTGGGTATGACCAACCCATACCTGCTTATACGGGTCCGACGGCTTACAACCCGTTCGAACCATCACAAGCACAATACAACTACGGCTATGAACGCGACCCATATGTGGTGTCGGCAAGATATAATGCGCGCTACCCTGATGGAGCACATGGAAACATGGGACCATCGGACTACTCAGCTCATGGGTATCCAATACCTCCCAGACCTCCTGTTCCACATCAAGCGCCACAACCACGTTTCTCTCCTCCTGAACAGGAAGAAATACTCCATCGACTAGATCGTGTGGAGAGAGAGTTCGAGGAAGAGAAGAAAAGCCACCGAGGATTTCTCAAGGGCTTGGCGAACCTACTAAAGGGCAAAAAGAAGAAACGTGACTACTAGCCCCTAATAGTTGTACTAATGTAATTTCTACTATGAAATAAGTCCCTGCGTGGACACTTATCGTATTTTAGTCCCTACGTGGACTTATCTTTAGTCCTTGCATGGACACCTATCTTGTATTAGTCCCTGCGTGGACTTATCACTTATTTTAAAACTCTATGGAGGTATGTACTATTTGAAAGACCCGTTTAGGGCAATATGTAACTGTATTTGAGATTTTGGAATGTATGTTATGAGTTTTGTTTTAATATATATATAATAAATCAAAACCATTCCTTTTATATTGATCTGCCTAAATAAAGAATCTTAAAAGGTGAAACCTAGCTTGGTGTCTTTTAAGATCCAGTCAAGATGGTACGACCTAATTGAAAAGATTCTGATTCCCTGTTAACCTCTGTACGCATGTTAACAATCATGGCAGATGTGATTCGTTAAAAATCACGCACGTCATTCTTATACAATAATCCTTTAAGGATTTCAAAACCCAACTAAATGATTTATAAATCGTGGGTTAAATCACCAATGAAGGTGATCAATATTATTAAAACATCCATTAGTGATGTAATGCCTACGGGCCAGTATTATTAAAACATCCATTAGTGATGTAATGCCTACGGGCCAGTATTATTAAAACATCCATTAGTGATGTAGTGCCTACGGGCCAGTATTATTGAAACATCCATTAGTGATGTAATGCCTATGGGCCAATATTATTAAGACATCCATTAGTGATGTAGTGCCTACGGGCCAGTATTATAAAAACATCCATTAGTGATGTAGTGCCTACGGGCCAACCATATTAAAACATCCATTAGAGATGTAGTGCCTACGGGCCAACCTTATTAAAAACATCCATTTGAGATGTAGTGCCCACGGGCCAACCATATTAAAACATCCATTAGAGATGTAGTGCCTACGGGCCAATCTTATTAAAAACATCCATTTGAGATGTAGTGCCTACGGGCCAACCATATTAAAACATCCATTAGAGGTGTAGTGCCTATGGGCCATAATAGTTGTCTTATAAAGACAAAAGGCAGTGGTAGTCTATGACTCTCTGTCAGAAAGAGATAAAAGAACTACGGTTCAATTCTCTATGCCTTTGATTCTCTGAAATCTCGGCTAATATTATAAAACATCATCATGATTAGGCTTTATGCCGCCAATACTATTTATGTAGCTGAAATAGGATATATTCAAATCCTAATATTTAATGAAATAATAAGTTAACCAAATATGGTCTCTGTACCATGGTTGACAAATTGTCATAAAAGACAATTACATAATAATCTCCTAAATAAAATTTTGTTATCTTCTGTAACAGATTCAAGTTACAAATGGCGGATCCCAATGGAGAGAACAGCCACACAAATGAAGATGACTATGACAATACGCCAGTGCATCTGACAGGCGCACAACTGAAGGCTCTGATTGACAATGCTGTTCAGGCAGCTATTGATCGTCAATATACTGAGTCCCAAGGCAGAACCGTGTCAAAACCACCCTCTAAACCAAAGACACACTCCAAACCACCCTCTGAACCCAAGAAAGATGACGACAAACACTCGTCCACTGAGCACAGCGTTCATCGCGATAGAGAATATACTGATGCATCCAGTGCTAAGGGTTGCACCTACAAATACTTTGTATCATGTAAGCCCCGGGAATTTACAGGGGAGAAAGGTGCTGTTGATTGCATCACCTGGCTAGATGAGATGGACACTATTGTGGACATCAGCGGGTGTGCAGCGAGGGATGTGGTAAAGTATGTGTCCCAGTCTTTTAAGGGCGAGGCCCTGGCATGGTGGAGGGCGTTGGTGCAGGCATCTGGTTAGTCTGCTTTGTACAAGATGACATGGGAGGAATTTATTGCTCTCATTAAAGAAAACTACTGCCCTCAGCACGAGGTTGAGAAGATAGAGGTTGATTTTGTCTCACTGGTGATGACGAACCTGGACTGCCAGGCGTATTTGACGAGTTTCAATACCATGTCTCGTCTAGTTCCATACCTGGTGACACCAGAACCCAGAAGAATCGCCCGTTTCATTGGGGGATTAGAGCCTGCAATAAAGGCTAGCGTAAAGGCTTCTCGGCCGACGACCTTCAGGTCAGTTACTGACCTCTCCTTGTCTCTTACCTTAGACGCTGTCCGTCTGAGGACACTAAGGAACAAGGAGGCTGAGAAGAGAAAACGTGAGGATGATACCTCACGAAGATCAGGGAAGAAGCACCGTGGAAGCGGTGAAAGCAAAAGAGGGTCGGAGGCAAAGAAGGATGGGCAAACTGGTGAAAGGCCCAACTGCAAGATATGCAAGAAACCCCACTCTGGGAAATGCAGATTTGCATCGAACTCACAGTCGCAATCAAAGACTCCTTCCTGTGGACTATGCAAGTCCAAGGATCATAAGACTGTGGAGTGCAAAAAGATCAAGGATGCAACCTGCTATGGTTGTAATGAAAAAGGGCACATCAAGAGTAACTGCCCAAAGTATGCCAAGAAGGCGGAAGAGACGAAGAAGTCAAATGCGAGAGTTTTTCGCATGGATGCAAAGGAAGCGGTTAAGGACGACAATGTGCTTACAGGTACTTTTCTCGTAAATAATATATTTGCAAGAGTACTATTCGATTCTGGCGCTGATAAATCCTTTGTAGACCAGAAATTTTGCCAACTACTAAATATGCCTATCAAAACCCTTGATATGAAATACGAAGTAGAGTTAGCAGACGGCACGATAGAAACCGTCTCTACTGTTCTAGAAGGATGTGAAATGTCCATTAAGAACCATTCTTTTCCTTTATCTCTACTTCCCTTCAAATTAGCGGGTTTTGACATCGTGCTAGGCATGGACTGGTTATCCCATAACCAGGCCCAAATCATTTGCAACAAGAGGCAGATAGTGCTAAAGACTCCGAGTGGTGAATCACTTACCATTCGAGGGGATACGCAGTACGGATTGCCCGAAGACGTATCTATGCTAAAAGCTTCTAGGTGTTTGAACAGAGGCTGTGTAATTTACATGGCTCAGGTGATAATTGAAGAACCGAAGCCAAAGATTGAGGATCTTCCTGTCATTTCTGAATACCCCGAGGTTTTTCCTGAAGAACTACCTGGTTTACCACCAGATAGACAAGTGGAGTTCAGAATAGACATCATTCCTGGAGCGGCTCCGATAGCAAGAGCACCTTACAGATTAGCTCCGACGGAAATGAAAGAACTGAGGACCCAGTTGGATGAACTACTGGCGAAAGGTTTTATCAGACCTAGTTCATCTCCCTGGGGAGCTCCTGTCCTATTTGTAAAGAAGAAGGACGGATCGATGCGGTTGTGCATCGACTATAGAGAACTGAATAAAGTTACCATAAAGAATAGATATCCTTTACCAAGAATCGATGATCTATTCGATCAGCTGCAAGGAGCAAGCTACTTCTCCAAGATCGACTTAAGGTCGGGTTATCATCAACTAAGGGTCAGAGATGAAGATGTACATAAGACAGCATTTAGGACTCGCTATGGTCATTACGAGTTCCTAGTGATGCCTTTTGGGCTCACAAATGCACCGGCTGCGTTCATGGATCTCATGAACCGCGTTTGCAAGCCATACTTGGACAAATTCGTCATAGTCTTCATCGATGATATCCTTATCTATTCCAAGAATCAAGCTGACCACGAGAAGCACCTCCGTTGCATTCTCGAATTACTACAGCGTGAGAAACTCTACGCCAAATTCTCGAAATGTGAATTCTGGCTACGAGAGGTTCAGTTTCTAGGGCACGTTGTGAGTAAGCAGGGTATTCAAGTAGATCCCGCTAAGGTGGAGGCGGTTATGAACTAGCAAGAGCCAAAGACGCCTATCGAAATCCGTAGCTTCCTAGGGTTAGCAGGATACTACCGGAGATTTATTGAAAATTTTTCGAGGATTGCTGCGCCCTTGACTTCCCTAACCAAGAAGAAAGAAAAGTTCATTTGGGGCCCAAAACAGCAAGAGTCCTTCGAAATACTGAAGCAAAAGCTAAGCAACGCACTTGTGCTGACATTACCGGAAGGTACAGACGAATTTGTAGTTTACTGCGATGCATCACACACAGGCATGGGGTGTGTGCTTATGCAGAAGGGCAAGGTGATTGCCTATGCTTCAAGGCAATTAAAGGTGCATGAAAAGAATTACACCACCCATGATTTGGAGTTGGGTGCCGTTGTATTTGCAGTTAAGTTATGGAGGCACTACCTTTATGGCATTAAATTTGTGATTTATTCTGATCACAAAAGCCTCCAGCACCTGTTCAACCAGAAGGAGTTGAACATGAGGCAGCGCCGTTGGATGGAGACTCTGAATGACTATGATTGCGAGATCAGGTACCATCCCGGCAAGGCGAATGTAGTCGCCGATGCCTTGAGCAGAAAGGAAAGGGTAAAACCCATTCGAATCAATGCCAAGAGCATTGAAGTCAAGAATAATCTAATTGAAAGGATATTAGCTGCGCAGCGAGAGGCTGTGTTGGAAGCTAACTATCCAAACGAAAAGCTAGGAGTAACTGAGGAGCAGTTGACTCTTAGCAAGGATGGAATCTTGAGGCTGAACGGACGTATATGGGTTCCGATTTATGGAGGACTACGAGATGTTGTTCTCCAGGAAGCCCATAGTTCCAAATACTCAGTTCATCCTGGTGCTGATAAGATGTACCAAGACTTAAAGGCAAATTATTGGTGGATAGGCTTGAAAAAGTCTGTAGCCGCCCATGTAGCAAAGTGCTTGACTTGTGCTCAAGTCAAAGCCGAGCACCAAAAGCCGTCTGGCTTGCTACAACAGCCTGAACTTCCCGAGTGGAAGTGGGAATGCGTAACTATGGACTTCATAACCAAGTTACCCAAAACCAGGAAAGGAAACGATACAATATGGGTCATAGTTGATAGGCTGACTAAATCAGCTCACTTTCTACCCATCAAGGAGACGTATAGCTCCGATATGTTAGCCCAACTTTATGTTGATAAGATTGTAGCCTTACACGGCATACCTGTGTCTATTATCTCCGACAGGGATACTAGATACACGTCTCATTTCTGGAAGAGTTTCCAGCAATCTTTGGGCACGCGTTTAAACTTTAGTACGGCTTACCATCCACAGACGGACGGTCAAAGTGAGCGTACTATCCAAACGCTAGAAGACATGCTTCGTGCATGTGCGATCGATTTAGGTGGTAACTGGGATAAAAACCTACCCCTGATCGAATTCTCCTACAATAATAGCTACCACACCAGCATAAAGGCTGCGCCTTTTGAGGCATTATATGGTAGGAAATGCAGATCGCCTGTTTGTTGGGCGGAAGTAGGGGAGGTCCAACTATCAGGACCAGAGATTGTTTTCCAGACAACGGACAAGATTGTCCAGATCCGGGAACGTCTCAAGGCTGCCCGTGATAGGCAGAAAAGCTACGCCGATCCAAAACGTAAGGATCTTCACTTTGAGGTAGGTGAAAAGGTGTTGCTTAAGGTATCACCCTGGAAGGGGGTGATGCGTTTCGGCAAGAAGGGCAAACTGAGTCCGAGATACATAGGGCCTTTTGAGGTCATTGAACGAGTCGGGTCAGTCGCCTATAAGTTGAACTTGCCTGAAGAGCTCAATGGAATTCACAATGTGTTCCACATCTGCAATCTCAAAAAGTGCTTCGCCGATGAATCATTGGTGATTCCACACACAGATGTGCATATAGATGAGAGCTTAAAATTAATAGAAAAACCTTTGTCGATTGAAGATCGACAGGTGAAGAAGCTTCGCAGAAAGCACGTACCGATTGTAAAAGTCAAATGGGATGCTCGTAGAGGTCCTGAATATACGTGGGAAGTCGAAGCTACAATGAAAGAAAAGTACCCCTATTTATTTGAGTAAATCTCGGGTCGAGATTTATTTTAAGGGGGTGAGGATGTAACACCTCGAATTTTTGTGTCCAATGATGTGTTAACACGTGTCATTTGATTACACGTGGCATCTATAATAAATAAAGGACTAATTTTGACAAACCTTGAAAGTATATAAATTCGAGGGTTATAAATGTCAACAAGGGTAAATATACTATATAGTAACCCTAAATAACGCTCGTACCTTCAAACGAATATATCATAGATCGTACGGAAACGAAACGCGGAAGAAAGTGAGAGATTACGAGCTACAGGGGTTAACTGTGTCAACATGTTTAATTATACCTCTGAGTGACCCTTTAACGTTCCCAAGGCTTCGTAACAGTATTACACGCTCACTAGAACATACTGTATAAATTCCGCGGAGTTCCGTTTTAAAACGAAAGAGTTATACTCAAATTCGTATGAGAAGGGTTAAAAGCGTCAATAATGAAAGTTAAGGCTTTCTGAACAATTAATAAAATAAACGGGGACTTAACAACGCGGGTAAATAACACGAGGTCCTTAATTGTAATTAACCGAGGGCCAAACCGCAAAGTTACCCCTTCAAACCCGAAAGGTCAGGTAAATCATTACGAAAGATTTCGTTATTAATTACCAGGATTTCGTAATCATTTCAAAAGATTTTAAAAAACTGAAAAACAGGCCCCACGCGACCCGCATTGCATGTTGGTTAAGTTGAGGCGGGCCGCGAGCCTCCTCTTTTACTCGCCTGGAATTTAAATCCCAGGTGGCCCGCATTATAAACGCATGGAACTTCCATGCGGGCCGCATTAGACGCCCAGATGCAGAATAGTTGTAACTTCTTGCCTTTTGGAGCATTTGAACGACCAAACATCAATCAATGAGGCATGGGTGCCCCCTACTCGACCCATAACACTTAGGGACACCTGCCCATCATCCATGATCAGTTGTAGCATGAGTTGTGATGATCTAAAGGCCTTTTGAACATTATAAATAGCCACATTGTGAGCATATGTTCACCACACCTCAAACAACTCATCTACTGATCATTCTAAGCTCTCAAGTCCTTTTCTCTGCTCTATAAGCAAGAACACACTTCTGTAAGTCGTTCATACTCATTTTGGTCCTGCATTTCCATAGTTATAGCCCATAAACGCAACCGTCGTAACTAACGGTTGTCATTACAATAACTTGCAAATGGTTCAGTCTTATGACGGATCAAAAGTAGTTTTGAGTAGGTAATTATGTGGGTAATAAACCTCTAAAAGGGTTCCCCCTGATCACCACTCTAACTATGTCAAATATCGAGTCAAACGTGCGGTTAAAAAGTCAACAGAAAGCTATTTTAGCGATTTATGCATAATCTGTAATGTATATGTTATGAAACCTATTTTGACACTTATAAAACATGATATTAAGTATATAAACTTGTTTGCGCTCGTTTGAATCGACCATTTGCTATATTGAACCGGTTCGGAGCCGAATGTCGCAAAAGTTTGACTTTTGCTTTGACTTCAGTTCTGACCCGTTTTAGTGAGGTATAAATGTACCTTAGGACTCTCTTAGGACCACTTCACATGTTGGTATAAACCTCTGTGATCGGTTCATGAGTTATCCGAGTCTTTTGCGCATTTCCGTCATTCGCCTAAAAGTTGACCGTAACGGCCTTTATAAAATAAAACGAGTATTTCGGACACGTGAACGGACCATAACCTTGCTTATTAAATTATAAGCATGTCCTTAAAGTTTCACGTCAATCCGAGGTCTAGAATGAGAGTTATGCTAAAAAGCGCAATTAAAGTAAACTTTAGTAATTAGCGGCGCAATTAGCATGACGACCATCTAAACCAAGATTTCGTCACCAAAACTTTTACCCACTGTATTAAAATAATATTTTGGGAATTTTAAAGATTTTTAATAATTTTTACCTCGCTCATAACCTGCGGTTATGGCTACGGTTCGGTTAATACCGAATATGCCCTTTTCGGCCAAAACATGAGTTCTACAAGGTCTTTTGACCCGATTCCAGTTGCTACTGGTTTTAAATAATAAATAAAGTATTTTAAGCTTTATAAGCTGTTCGGGAAACTCAGATTTCCTGTGGAACTCGAAAAGCCCTTTTAAAGTCTTTAAAATGACCGAAAAGCCCCTACGGGGCATAATATTAACTTAAACTCGTTACGGGCGTCACGGAAGGTATCCTACTGATACCACAACCCATTTAAGGCATGTTGACTTAGGAAATAAGCGTACGACTCTTATGGTTAACCGTTTCGCCTATTGCGCGCACGGTTCGGCTTATGAAGCTAGTTTTCATAATTTAGCCGATACGGGTCAAATAATATCATTTGAACCCCAAAATCAAGAGTGTGAACCATTAACCCATATAAAACAAGTCTCTGAACTTGTTGGGACAGAATCACACTCCATTCTCGGTTTTCGCCTTTTCGCGCGATTAAACCATATCTATATATATCGGAACCAACCGGTCTAGGCTACGGCCATTATAAAGACTCGTTAGGATTCTAAGAGGTTAATTAAAACCTTCGTTCCAGATTAGGAGCCCCAGTAAAAGCTATCGGTGATTTAATCCAATTAAGGAAATATACTTGCAAAGGTAAATACTTTAACTTATTTCCCCTATATGGGCTTGGGTTACGGTATATTAATACCGCTTGATTGAGCATTATATTCTTCCATCGCTTAGGTGGTTAATTAAATAATATGATCGGCTCATTTAAACAGTTTTGTTGCTTATAAGCCTTTGGGGGGTTTAATGACCGTTGTCCCGGATATCCTTGGCATCATTTTACGAAATGGCCACGACCATCGACATCCCGGTGTAGGCGTACACCCGGTATAAAGTGTCGACATTAAATTAAAAGACGTAGCCGTTGGTTTTTATACTACGGTTTTACGCAAACGTGGTGTGTCTATAAATCTTTAACCCGGCACGACCCGGGCTACTGAACGCATAAAAGAACATGTAAAACGTTCACAAGATTTTATTATAATTTTCCCAAGTTATAAAAGAGTTTGTGCCTTGTGCATTCAAATCAATTTAATAAACATTTTCAAATGTGTCAGTTGAATGTATTTACCAGTGTAAACTGACGTATTTTCCCCAAAAAGATTAAGTGCAGGTACCTAAACGTAAATTGGCTGGTATTAGCTCCCTAGCGTCGTGATAAGTCTCGCAAGCTTGATTGCAGCATCTGATGGAACAATACTTTATGTTTATTTACGATCCACTGTGGATATATTCAACCCCTGTAATACATTTGATATTACAACCAGAGGTTGAAGTTTATATATTTATCTTATGCTTCCGCTGTGCATTATATAATTGTGTGGTTTGACTATATTGTTGCCAACATCGTCACGGTAATCCCCCACCGGGCCCACCGGTGAGACACGTGGAAATCGGGGTGTGACAAGTAGGTGCAACAAACACCACAGTGGAAGATGTCGCAGGGAACGTTGTCAAAGATGCCTCAAGATGGGTCATGAGGCTAAGGATTGTAGAAGCTCACGGCCAGCAAACCAGAACCAGCAACTCCCACCGCCAGCTCCACAGAACCAGCAGCAGCAGCCACAGCGTGGAAACCGGGGATGTTTCCAGTGTGGGGCTGAAGGCCACTACAAACGCGATTGCCCTCAATTGAACCAGAACCAGAATCGCAACAATAACAATAACCAGGGCAACGGGAACAACAATAACGGGGGAAACAACAACAACAATGGCAACGAAGCTCGGGGTCGTGCTTTTGTGCTGGGTCGGGGCGACGCAATGAATGACCCCAATGTGGTTATGGGTAAGTTTCTTCTCGACGATATTTATGTTACTGTCTTATTTGATTCGGGTGCTGATACAAGTTATATGTACTTGAAAATGAGTAAATTGTTAAAACGTACACCAACACCCCTAAACACCAAACATGTCGTAGAGTTAGCAAATGGTAAAAGTGTAGAAGCCGCACATGTAATCAAGGGTTGTAGCATCATTTTAGCTGGTCAGACCTTCTCGATTGATCTTATACCCATAGTTTTGGGTAGTTTTGACGTCGTCATCGGTATGGATTGGTTATCCCAACATCACGCAGAAATTTTATGCAAGGAAAAAATCATCCGTATTCCTCGCTCTAGTCAAGAACCTCTTGAAGTTCAAGGCGACAAGAGTGGTGCTGTGGTTGGCATCATCTCTTTCTTAAAGGCGCAGAAATGTTTACGAAATGGGCACACTGCAATTCTGGCACTTGTCACTGACGCATCAACAAAGGAAAAGAAGCTGGGGGATATTCCAGTTGTACGTGACTTTCCTCAGGTGTTTCCTGAAGATTTACCCGGTTTACCGCCTCACCGCCAAGTCGAATTCCAGATTGAGTTAGCTCCTGGAGCAGCACCAATAGCCCGCGCACCGTATCGTTTAGCTCCAACCGAACTGGAAGAACTGTCGAAGCAGTTACAAGAGCTCTTGGAAAAGGGCTTTATTCGTCCAAGCTCATCGCCTTGGGGAGCTCCAGTACTTTTCGTGAAAAAGAAGGATGGCACTTTCAGGATGTGCATCGACTACCGTGAACTGAACAAGGTGACGGTGAAGAACCGTTATCCTCTTCCGCATATAGACGACTTATTCGACCAGTTGCAGGGGTCGAGTTACTACTCCAAGATAGACTTGAGGTCGGGGTATCATCAGCTGAGAGTCCGGGATGAGGACGTCTCAAAAACCGCTTTCAGAACTCGCTACGGTCACTACGAATTTCTTGTCATGCCATTCGGGTTAACGAACGCGCCTGCCGTATTCATGGATCTTATGAACAGGGTGTGCAAACCCTATCTTGACAAGTTCGTCATTGTTTTTATCGACGACATTTTGATTTACTCCAAGAGTCAGGAGGAGCACGAACAGCACCTACGATTGATTTTGGAACTGCTATGAAAGGAGCAATTGTACGCCAAGTTTTCTAAATGCGACTTCTGGCTTCGTGAAGTCCACTTCTTAGGCCATGTGGTGAACAGGGATGGGATTCATGTCGATCCATCCAAGGTAGATTCGATCAGGAACTGGCCTGCACCGCGTACACCAACGGAAATACGCCAATTCTTGGGCTTGGCGGGTTACTACAGACGGTTTATCAAAGACTTCTCCAAGATCGCACAGCCGCTTACACTACTGACACAGAAGGGTGTCACCTACCGTTGGGGAGCTCCCCAGGAAACCGCTTTTCAGTACCTAAAGGATAGGCTTTGCAGCGCACCTATTCTCTCACTGCCAGAGGGCACGGATGATTTTGTGGTTTATTGTGACGCATCGATACAGGGGCTTGGTTGTGTATTGATGCAACGGGATAAAGTTATTGCCTACGCTTCTCATCAACTCAAGGTTCACGAACGGAACTACACGACGCACGATTTAGAGCTGGGAGCTGTTGTTTTCGTGCTTAAGATATGGCGACACTACCTGTACGGTACCAGGTGCACGATTTACACCGATCACAGGAGTCTCGAGCATATCCTTAAGCAAAAGGATTTGAACATGCGTCAACGAAGATGGGTTGAACTTCTGAACGATTACGAATGCGCCATCAAGTATCATCCAGGCAAAGCCAATGTTGTGGCTGACGCTCTCAGTCGGAAAGACACCCTACCTAGGCGCGTACGAGCTTTGCAGCTCACTATTCAGTCCAGTCTTCCTGCACAGATACGAACTGCTCAGATCGAAGCATTGAAACCCGACAACGTCAAAGCTGAAGCCTTACGCGGCTCAAGGCAACGAATGGAACAAAAGGAAGACAGTGCCTACTATGTAACGGGGCGTATTTGGGTCCCACTCTATGGCGGTTTACGAGAGCTTGTGATGGATGAAGCACACAAGTCCCGCTACTCAGTACATCCAGGGTCGGATAAAATGTACCACGATCTCAGAACTACATACTGGTGGCCTAGCATGAAAGCCCACATCGCTACTTACGTCAGCAAGTGTTTGACTTGTGCAAAAGTCAAAGTGGAGTATCAGAAACCAACGGGTCTACTGCAGCAACCCAAGATACCGCAATGGAAATGGGAAGAAATTTCCATGGATTTCGTTACAGGCCTACCCAGATCCCAGCGTGGGAATGACACCATATGGGTGATCGTGGATCGACTCACCAAGTCTGCACACTTCCTGGCTATAAAGGAAACAGATAAGTTCTCCACTCTCGCAGACGTTTATCTTAAAGAAGTTGTTTCGAGGCACGGGGTGCCCACCTCCATCATTTCGGATCGGGATGCACGATTCACGTCAGAGCTATGGCAAGCGATGCACAAATCTTTCGGCTCACGATTAGACATGAGCACAGCATATCACCCTCAGACGGATGGGCAGTCTGAGCGAACGATTCAAACTCTTGAAGACATGCTTCGGGCATGTGTTATTGATTTCGGCAACGGCTGGGAAAAGCACCTCCCTTTGGTGGAGTTCTCATACAATAACAGCTATCACACCAGTATACAAGCCGCTCCATTCGAGGCATTGTACGGGCGTAAATGCCGGTCACCTCTCTGTTGGGCAGAGGTGGGGGATAGTCAGATCACGGGTCTGGAGATTGTAGTGGACGCCACAGAAAAGATTGCACAAATACGACAATGCATGGCGGCAGCACGCGACCGTCAGAAAGCATACGCGGATAAGCGTAGGAAGCCTTTGGAATTTCAGGTCGGGGACCGGGTTTTACTTAAAGTCTCACCCTGGAAGGGTGTGGTACGTTTTGGCAAACGGGGCAAATTAATCCGCGGTATGTCGGACCATTCGAGATCATTGAGAAAATAGGCAAAGTGGCCTACAAGCTAAACCTACCAGCAGAACTCGGGGCAGTTCATAATGTTTTTCACGTATCGAATCTGAAGAAATGCCTGTCAGATGAAACCCTCATAGTTCCTTTTAAGGAACTCACTATCGATGAGCGGTTGCAGTTCGTCGAGGAGCCAGTTGAAATCACGGACCGGGATGTTAAGGTCCTCAAAAACAAGAGAATCCCTCTTGTTCGAGTTCGTTGGAACTCCCGTCGTGGCCCAGAGTACACCTGGGAACGCGAAGACCAGATGACAGAAAAGTATCCCCAGTTATTCGAAACCAATACAACCACTGCTGAGGCTGAAGCTACTACCAAGGAATTTCGGTACGAAATTCCAGATCAACGGGGGGAGGATGTGACACCCCAGGAAAACCAGTGAACGATGCAACCTATCTAGCTTCCTCAGTGGGTACACACTAAATTTCGGGACGAAATTTCTTTTAAGTTGGGGATAATGTGACAACTCGAACTTTTGACTTTCACTTTCGCATTAAATACACGCTGACTTTGACTGTTTGATAGTTGATTTGTTGACTTGTAACTGTACATGTTATGTGTTAATGAAACGTATTGTATTGTGCATATATGTGATCACTGTCATAATGTGAGAATTATTATGAAACGCTTAGACTTAAACTGATTAAACCACATAGTGCCCGACGAAACAAAACTAGATTCGTCAACCCAATCTCGACGAAACAGGAAATCAGTTTCGTCAACATCAATCTCGAAAAAACAAAACCTGTTTCGCCGGCCCATCAGTTTCACCAAGGCCCAGTTCGGCCCAGTAAGGTAAAACACGTATATACACACACCCAGACAGACCTATGTTTGATACGTTTTGGCAAAACAAGAAAACCCTAGAGCTTTCTCTGTGTGACGGCAACCTTGAAGCCCTCTAGATCAATTCCGTTCTTGCTTTCATCTATTCCGGTTAGTGTGATTAGTTCGTAAATCGTTTTGTGTGTTCATGTTATTGTTGATAATGATAAAGTGTGTATGATTGATGACGTTTTTGTGAATCGGTTATGAATGGTATTGATCGGCTATTATGTTTTGTTCGGATTGTTTGCATGATGTATTAGGGATATCTTGTAAACAAGTGTGGATTAAATCATTAGTCATTGATGTGTATGGAATCGGCTAGCATATGTGAACCGGATAACGTACTCTGTTAAATTATTAAACTAGGGTTCGGGATAGAAACGAATAACGAATCGTAACATGATGATTAAGTGGTTATATGTTGAACGATTTGTGTATGATTACTGATTAATGTTGATCATGATGGATGTTCTTGACGGCTGTTTTAGATAGTTAGGGTTTCTGTGATTAAATCCGTAACTGACTTGTGTTGACGTAACTGCTGCCTTGACGAATTAGAATGTTTGACGAAACTGGATTTGATTCGCCAAGGGGGTTTGACGAAATAGAGGAAGTGATTCGCCAAGGGTTGTCAACGAAACAGAATCTTGTTTCGTCAAAAGGGTAGTTGACGAAACACATTGTGTTTCGCCAACCTGTGATTCGTCAGCTTGGATAACTGCACAGTAACTTAGTTAGACTATGTTAGAAGTTAACTGTATTAACTAACTACTGTTAAGTGATGAGCATGACTTATGTGATAACGGTTACATACTAGTACTTCTGTGATTATACCTATACGAGAACAACTTGGATATAAACTGATTATGCATACGTACGTATTTAGGACGTGATTGATTTACTTCGAGCACATACTTAGCATACCGAGCAAACCCAAGGTGAGTTCACACAGCCAAGGCATGGGGTTCCCGGGTGGGAATGGGATTTGATGAATTATTGTGTATACTCAGATGATAGAACCTAACGATAAGATATGACTAGACTAGTAACACTTATTGAACTGATCTTCGCACACCTGCCAAGGGTTGGCCGCGATATCATGAATGACTTCGCACACCTGCCTTAGGAAGGCCGCGAACTAAATTTACTAATCTTCGCATACCTGCCTGGGAGGCCGCGATACAAATAAACCTAGTCTAGAATACTTGGGAAATTTCCCCTAATCTTCGCATACCTGCCTGGGAGGCCGCGGTGCGAACTAATACATGAATAACGATCGAACATAGTGATACACGTACTATTACAACTTGCTATTACTGAACTTTACACTGTGAACTCGCTCAACTAGTTGTTGACTCTCTGCTGCATGCCTTGCAGGATCTTAGGTACTTATGGAGCTTGCACTAGGAAGGAGCAGGTCGTTGTGGAGCATGGATCGTGGATGCCATGTTAAAACATTTAAACAATCAAACTTAACATTACTTTGGGTTTACTTTTACATACTTTGGATTTTCATCATTACG
Organism: Helianthus annuus; assembly: GCF_002127325.2. NCBI lineage: Eukaryota > Viridiplantae > Streptophyta > Magnoliopsida > Asterales > Asteraceae > Helianthus > Helianthus annuus. The sequence goes on along the minus strand of NC_035438.2, from coordinate 100,003,301 downwards.
CTTCCGCTATTGATACTATGTTTGGTTTAGAACATCTATTGTATTGAATTGGGTTTTACGAACTATCTTATTTATATTATGCTATGTTCAATATGATTGATGGCTTGATCCTGGTCATGTCACGCCTCCAAGCGGTGGTACTCCGCGTGTGGATTTTGGGGGTGTGACAAGATTAACCAGAAAATGCTATAACGCCAAAAAATTATATATGTGACACAAAAACAATTAATTCAACGCCAAAAAGTTTAACAAAATACAATTAACGCCAAAAAAAAAACTTAGACGCCAGAAAATATTATACCGCGTTGGGAAAAGAAAAGAAGAATGAAAAGACAAAAAAGCCCCTCCGCCCTTCTCTAGGCCGCGGGACACGTGTTGGGCCAGGATGCGTTCTCACCGTTCTCACATTTTCTCCTGATCCCGTTTCTATATATACATATACATATACATATATATATATACATACATATATATATATATATATATATATATATATATATATATATATATATCTATATATATATATATATAGGGAGAAGATCATGCGAGTACCACCTCTTATTGGGAGAACTGCGAGAACCAATGTGAACACAACCAAAAATGCCTAAAAATAGCTAAAAATCACACAATTTTTTTTAATATTTTTATATAAAAATCGCTACTTTTCGAAGCCAAAAAAAATAATTTTTTTTTAAAAAAATTAATTTTTTTTAAAAAAATTAATTTTTTTAAAGAAAATTAAAATTTAAAAAAAAAAAATAAATTAAAAATTTTTTTTGGCCACTAAAAGTACCGATTTTAGCATAAAAAATATTTTAAAAAAAATATTTTTTTTTAGATTTTTTTTAGATTTTTTAAGATTTTTTTTTTTAGATTTTTTGGGGGTTTAGTTTTTAGCATTTTAGCTTTGGGGGGGGGGGGGTGGGGTGTTTAGGTTTTTTTTTAGGTTTGTTGGGGGTTTTAGTTTTTAGCATTTAGCTTGGGGGGGGGGGTTAGGTTTTTTTTTTTTTTTTTTTTGGGGGGGGGGGTTAGGTTTTTTTAGTTCTTTTTTAGCTATTTTAGGTTGTGTTCACATTGGTTCTCGCGGTTCTCGCAATAAATGGAGTTCTCGCATGAGCCCCTCCCTATATATATATATATATATATATATTTTAAGATTCTGCGACTTGAACGATTTTATTGGTGACCCTTAATATGTTATATCCATTAACACTCCCATTTATACGTAATATATCTACGATTTGCGTGTCGTAATATATATACATAAACGTGCACATATACTCAATATCATAACACGCGAAATCTCGTTAACTTATACGCTTTATCATTTTTAAAGGATTTATACATGCAATAACTTATCAAGTTAACCTATGTATCAATTTTCATGCTCGACAAATAAGTTACACATTTAACGCGATTTTACCGCTTTAAACATATAAGTGTACATGCATAGTCTAAATTCCCGCTATCATGTCAACACTTAACATATTATCATATGCACATATCTAAATCACATAGCACATTTTTACACATAAGGTTCACCCATGAACAACCCATTCTAGTGTACATTGTAAAACGCGTATTTTAGTGATTCGGTAACGTTTTCGGGCGTCGAAAGTCACGTATGACTAACCAAACACCAAGTTAACTTAATATAAGTTAAAATACTTATATTTATACCAAAAATATCAGTTTACTTACTGATCTAAAATAGTTTTGTAAAAATCATTCGAAAAGTCGATTTTTAACCGTTTTACCACATAGTTTTGCATCAAACGTTACCATAACCATCCCAAATCGCAACGACTTGATATTTTAACATAAACCATGTTATTTTCTGATTAAAATGATGGTTATAATCATATTAGTGCAGTTTTTATGTAAGTCACATAAATTATGCGATTTCACATATTTTACAACTTTATATGCTATATGTACCACATGTAAAGATACCAAACTCATGACCAAGTTTCATGCTACTATAACACTTCAAACATCAATATTTTTAGTGTTTATAACTTGATTAAAATACTCTTTGTCACACCATATCTTATTCATCATTTCATGACCATAAATCAACATGCATGCTTAAATACAAGCATCTAATGCACCCGTATCACATCATTCTCATCTTGCATGAACTTGAATGCATCCAAATATTCAACTTACTCATGTTCAAATAATCAAGAACATCATAATCTTCATATGATCATCACCTAATCATTTGTCATAAATGTAAGACTTATATACTTTCTACACATTTAAGATTTAACAACAAAAATTCACATACATACATATATATACATACATACACGGCACATATATATATATATATGCACACATGATTCCAAATTTCTCCTTTTACATGTCCATTTCAATGACCAAAACCCTTTAGAACATTCTCTAAATTACACATGCATCACTTTTCAAGCATCATGTCTAACAAGATTCAATCAAAAGTCAAAACTCAAATCTCATACATGTATATACATACATACGACCACACATATACATACATACTCATCCATTTTTATTTTCCTTTAAAAACTCATTTGTTTTAGTTTCAAATTTTTGTTTAAATCCAAGAACAAGAGAAACCTTCCACTTGTCACACCCTGGCTTTTGCGGAAGCGTGGTTTATTTGGTGTAACTTCTTAATACCATAGCAAACAATCATAACTATGCTATATGATAAAAACATGAGATGTTTATCCATTAATTAAAGTCAGAAAATACCACGACATACTTGTCTTGAAAACATCGATACCAAATTAAGTTACAAACCATAACATGTTCAACTGAGTTCATAAAGACTCAACAAAAGACTCTAAATAAAACCTGAGTTTAGAAACATGTATCCCGTCCAAGATTAGGATACACCCCCTAAACTCAACAACCATGGATAACATCTTTTATTTATGCGCAGCTTAAAACACATGCACACACCTGCCAGATCATTTAGTTCCCTTAAATACATGTAGTTTGAAAAATCAACAAAAGTTGAGCGAGTTCATGTGTATGTGAGTATGTATAAACCTTTAAAGTATGTCTGTATAAATGTAAGTCCCTGGTATGTAGCAATTAAGGAAAAACAGATCACCAATGGGTTTTAAAGCCAATGGTATGTGTGAAATGGTACAGGAAGACTCAAACCTAGCAAATTTGTTACCGGGCCTCCGGCTGGATGACATAGTCACCCTATGGGCCACCCTGGTCCCCATTGGTGTGGGCTCGCTACACCCAAATAGATCTATCACTCATGTCCCTCAGTTCTACAACGAGGATTAATGGCCTTAAGTGTTATACCCACCTTTCACATGATCTAGTAGTAAAACCCTCCTTAAGCTAGTCATACCATGTATAAAACGTTTGTAATAATTGTAACATGTATTTCACCCCCGAAGTATAAAATGAAAACAGTTAAAAGAAAAGGGGGACATGAACTCATAGTAGTGCGTCTTCGGAACCGGCAACTCAAATCTCCGCAGCTAATCACGACTACCTATAGTGTACTAACGTCTATTAGACGTACGGGTCGTGCCTTGGCTTAGAGTTTAACGTTTTTGAGTTGCGCTTCTTATGTTATTCCAAGTTATAAATATTTGTTAAAATAATAATTATTTTAACTTTAAATTATATTTCGTTTTGGAATAATTGTTTTAAACAACATTTTGTAACAATACTTCTCAAGTATTTAATTTCGTATTCTCCCTCCCAAGGATGGGGGTATATTATACATGTACTTTGTAGTTCCGAAATAATATATTTTTAAGTCCCGCTTAGAAAATATATATAACTTATTTGTCAAAAATAATGTATTCCCAAGAAAATATATATTTTTTCCCAAAAATTATATATCTTCTAAATATACTAGGAAAATATATATTTTTATCTCCCAAAAGAATATAATATATTTTCTCTTTGTCGAAAATATGATATACTTGGTAATATGTTCAAAAATCATATTTTCGCCTCTTGTATCCAAAATAGTATTTACCAAAAATATATTGTAACGGTATTTTCCGGAATATTTCATAAGTTACGTTTTTGCGTTCGGTTTCACAATAGCAAGTGTGTAACTTAAATATTTATTCCTCGTGATTTTTGGTAATATTTTGGATTGTAAATTCCATGGTATTTGTTAAGTTATATTATTTTACCCTAAAATAATATAACTATTCCACAAAGTAAACAAATATATTCACACAAGTGTCTTAATACAAAATATATATTCTAAATATATATTCATCCCTTTTTATTTACAAAACCCAACCTCCAATATTTGTATTTTGTTACAAAAATTATGGCAAAGTTTATATTTGAAAAACATAGCTTAAAACATACTTGTACACACTTGTTTAGAAAATATTTTCTAAGTGTTGGAATTTTTAGAAAATTTCGCCATAGTTTCCCCTAAAAATGGAGGTGTCCATGCTATTTAGCATATCATTTTCTTTTCAAAATCATTCAAACAATCAACAATCATACCCTAAACATCTTGCACTTACCAAGTGCAAAAACTATACAAATTACATAATAACATGAACTTGATCTTTCACAAAAATGCCTAGTTACTTGGTAAAGTGTTTAGTAGCATTAGTTACCCTCCAAAATATATTTACTACTCGGTAAACTTTATTCTTGGAAGTTTCAGAAACATATTCTACAAAAATGTCTATTTATTGGATCCTCTTGTTTCAAAAGTATTTCTACACTTATTTTGTCACTAAAAATAGTGTAGGTTTAATAAAAACCATGATCTTCTAAAAATCATATTTTAAACTTGGTTTTCTTGGAAAAATCATTCACAAGTCTTGAGTCTATAAGTTTACTAGGTCACTTTGATCATTGTTTTACAAGAAATCATTTTTATTTATCAAGTTCATATGTGCACTAGAAGATGATCATCATATGTTGTTACATGATCATCCTCCCACTTGCTAGATTAAGTGTTCAAACATCACCTAGCAAGCTTCATGTGATGATTAACATCATCATCATCTCTAGATATCAACAACAAACACCATTCATGCACTAAACAACATCATTCCAACAAGATTTCATCATATTTCATCTTATGTTTCAAGATTCGAGCTTATGTCTTTTATGGTTCTAGTGATTTTCAACATAATATATCTTTTAACCACTAAAAATGGAAGTAAACAAGAGTTAAAAAGGATCTTACTACTAGCTTCAAGCTAGGGAAGAACAATGGTGAATATGGAGTGGATAAAAGCTTATGAGAGTGGTCCTTCAAGATCCGTGAGTTCCAAGCTTCCTAAAACACCTCTGAGCACCTTGAGATAACCTTGGATTGGATGGAGCTTGATCGAAAATGGTGATGGTGTTTGGAGGGTGTTCGGCCGAAGCTTTATGAGGGAGAGGAGAAAGTTGAAGTGTGAGGAAAATGGTGATGCTTATGTCTTCTTATAATCCCTAATCTCTTATTACCCAATGGTCATTATGTCCATGAAGTACAATACACAATCTCATCATATCCAAGGAATGATTATGGAAGGATTTAGATAGATTGAAGAAATCTTGAGGTGTGGGGCCCCTTGGGTCGTAAACCATATAGGGGAGGGGGGTTAATTGTAAGTTGATGGTAAATGTAGGTAATTAGTGGAAGTTTAAGTGTAATATCTAGTGTTTCAAGTGTAGGATGCTTTATGTAGTATGTTAGAGTGTTCGGGAACCATAACTAGCTCAGAAAAAGTAAAACAATGCTTCTAGCAATATTTTGGTGTTTCGGGTAATGTCTGGTTGTTCGGTTAGATACCGGTTCGTTAAAGTGCTAAGTTATATGGTGTAGTGTCCTTTATGTAACTTTTTGTGACGCTTTTAATTCCCGACACTTAGGAAAGCATACAGGACCATTTTGCCATATTTTCGCATGTTACTAGCATGTTAAAATGCTGATTTTTGCTGATTAATGTAGAATTCTGCACTTTTAGTGAGTTTCAGGCACTTTCTGGCACTTAAAGTATCACCTAGTGACGCAGTTTTATGGTCTTTACTTCCCTGCACTCCATACTAGTGTAGTACCTTATCTCTGGCCCTTACGAGGTCTCAAAATATTGTCTGTCTATGTACTGACATTGTCAGCATGTTTCTGAGTTATCCGCTCACTGTGCTAACTGTGCTTTGTGCATCATGTATGTCACTAAAGTTTGTATGTGATAATTGGTGTGACAGTATGTAATGTGATGCACATGTATGTATGATACAGAAATCAGAAAGTAGTTTAAATCATCAGTTGTAATTAAGCACAGTCATTAAGCACAAATTGATAATTAATTAATTGTACGGATACCTGTAATCATGAGGGTTGTCACACCACTATCATCTTCATCACCAAGAATCAAGAACATGTTTAAAAGAAATGATTTTATACCTTCAAGATTCAAGTGGGGTTTTGATAAAAATGATGATATGAAGCTTGATTCTTGCTTGAAACTCCTTGGAATCACCTTTGAATCTTCAAATGGACTTGAAATCACTTTGAAATGGATTTGAATCTGCAAGAACGAAGTTGAAATTTGAAAATTGGATGAATATAGGGGGTATTCAGCCGAGTATGTTAGAGAGAGAGTGAGAGTTGTTTGATTGTGATTTTGTGTCTTGGATATAGTAAGATTTGAGAAGATTGCAAAAGGTATAATCATCATGTGTAATCTCCTAGGCCAAGAAGTGTAAGAGAGAGAGAGAGAGAGAGAGAGAGAGAGAGAGAGAGAGAGAGAGAGAGAGAGAGAGAGAGAGAGAGAGAGAGAGAGAGCTATATGGTTGCCACCTTCATTCCCTTACACACACATCACTTATACGTGCATCTATATATATATATATAGGGAGAAGATCATGCGAGAACCGCGAGAACCAATGTGAACACAACAAAAAATGCCTAAAAATAGCTAAAAATCACACAAATTTTTTTTTAATATTTTTATATAAAAATCGCTACTTTTCGAAGCAAAAAAAAAATAATAAATAGTTTTTTTTTTTTAAATTTTTTGGCCACTAAAAGTAGTGATTTGAGCATAAAAAAATATTAAAAAAAATTTTTTAGATTTTTTTTATTTTTTAGATTTTTTTTATGTTTTTTGGGGGTTTAGTTTTTAGCATTTTAGCTTGGGGGGGGGGGGGGGGGGGTTTAGGTTTTTTTTTTTTGGGGGGGGGGGGTCAGGTTTTTTTCAGGTTTTTTGGGGGTTTAGTTTTTAGCATTTAGCTTGGGGGGGGGGGGGGTGGGTTAGCTTAGGTGGGGGGGGGGGTGGGGGTTTAGGTTTTTTTTTTTTTTTGAGGGGGGGGGGTGGGGGTTAGGTTTTTTTTTTAGGTTTTTAGCTATTTTAGGTTGTGTTCACATTGGTTCTCGCGGTTCTCGCAATACATGGAGTTCTCGCATGAGCCCCTCCATATATATATATATATATAGGCTAAACACTGGTATTTTACTGGATACCGGGTATTTTATCTAGCGTTTTAATCCCGTTTTATGGCGTTTTAAATTATTTTTACCACTCTATAAAAATAAACTCACCAAATTATTACTAAAATTATTATCAGTTGCCTTGACTGGCTGCGTTGACAATATTTTGTTAGATACGCGCAGTATTGTGCGGTACACGCTTAAACTCGAAAATTAGAGTTTCTTAGCGTTTTAATTTATTTTTTCTTCCGAACATGATTAAAAATACCATTTTAATCATAACGAATTATTTTTAGGATTTTAACATTAACTGGGCGGTCACCGACGTTCGTTTCGCATTTTGTTCGTTACGCGATAAGTGTTTATCTTATTATTGACAACATAATTTTTAGTCATGTTTGGATTTACCAACACATCAAATATCGCATATAAACACCAATATCAATAAAATACAACCTTTTATTTATTCATGACACGTGTTACATTTGTACGGTACAGTTCTAAATTGCTGGGTGTCACACTACAGACAGAATAACAAGACAAGAACCCAAACATGGGGCCGTTCCAGCCGGGCATGGGCCGTGCCCCACTCAAGATTCCCAGAGAATAAAGACAAACAGAAAAAGTCAAGGGACACGTGGTTGTGTCCCCTAAGCACGGGCCAGGGTCAACTCTCAGATTCGCAAATTTGGGTTTGTACAATAAGTACAGAAGACACGGGGCCGTGCCGTTGACACACGCGGCCGTGTGTTGAGAAGAGCTGACACCAGCATTAAATGAAGACAGAGAAGGGAAGGACACGGAGCCATGCCAACCAGGCACAAAGTCGTGCCAACCAGACACTGGGCCGTGTAAAGCTTCTGTTTTCAAGTATAAAAAGAGCTGCTTGGCTCATTTGGCAAACCACTTCTCTCACACCTGTCACCACTCCACCACCATAATACTACCATCATCCACCATTTTCATCTATCATCTATCCTTAGAGTGTGCAGCTTCAACAAAGTATATGTCATTGTATAATCTCAAGGACACGTGAATGAGAGGTGTATCACGAAACTGATGGAGGTCTTACCACAATAAAGGCTGTGGTGGTTATTACATTCATGGAAAAAGTGGTAATAAAAACAATGACCATCAAACTATCAATCTACAAAATCACTCAAATGAGGGAGGTATCTTAAATTTACACCGCGCGTTAAAAGATTATAGTATTTAGGTTACTGTTCTTCTTTTGGGTTATCTAACATCATCTATCTTAAGGTTGCATAACATATAGTCCTAAAAAGAAGAAGACCCACGACTAGTCAAAGATGTCCTAGCAATTGCCTGCTTGTATTCCCTCATTTATGCCTCATCTTTAAACTGATGCGTATGGACAGCAATTAGTAGTTGATGAGGTATGACCCGAATCGGCTAACCCAACCCGGTCATTACCTATTATTTTATTATAAATAAATAATCATAGACATTTATTCTAGAACATTCCATCTTGCATGGATAGGTTACGCAACCAAATCTCCAACTTTTTGGAAAGATTATGCAAATCCCTAACTTATCGGTTCCTAAGTTAGGGGAAACCCTAATGGTAAACTATAAATAGAGGTAAACATCAAAGGTATGGATCATCTTACTCCTATACAATTTTCTTCTACTTACATATTCTTTTCTCCCAAAACCGAGACTTTTTCTCACGCCGGAGGGTGGTTACAGGAATAACCCCATTCCTGTAACGAGTCCTAACGGTGTTCTTTTTTGCAGCTAACCGTTTGGGTCACTAAGAGTTGAAGTCCTAGTTGGATACTACCGCTAAGGTTAGTGTTTCTTCATTGGCGCCATCCGTGGGACCTTTTCGGTAACAATTAGACTGAACCCCATGGCAAGTGATCAGAACGTAGCAGTTACCCCAAGCCAAGCAATGGTAGACAATAATCTGGTGTCAGGAGTAGGCCCTATTACCACCGCGCCGGCCTCACCGGCTGTAACCAGGTCGCTTGACTTGGAATTCGAGGCAGAAGGACCACCACCAGGTTTTCCAGGCATTACAGCCACTCCTTTAGGGACCACGGCGGCAGATTTGTTCTCTTACACTTCTCTGCAGTTACAGTCGGTTGAACCAAGTGTAACCGGCGTTAACATGTTCACCCCAGTAGCAACCACTAGTGCACAAATAACACGTATTAACTATATGCCAGTTATTACATCGGCAAGCCCAGGCACTGTTATACCACAGGTGAGCATGCCTCAGTATTACCAACCTTCAGTTACATAAGCCATGCCGCCCATGTATTCCACAGCATTAACAGCGGCTCTGTCTATGCCACCTCACCAACCAGTGGTCATGCCAGCAGGAATTATGAACGCTCCAGTCATGCCGGGAAATCAAGCTTATTTCCCCGGGTACTATTACGCACCCCTATATGGGTATTTACCCCCATACGGCAATTCAATGTACACTCCCCAGGGAGCCACACAAGGTCATACACAACAATCGCCATACGTGGCTTATATGCCGCCTTCGTGGACCCTTCCAACGTCACAACCGGTTTACGCTCTAACTCCGCCAATAGCGGAACCTGTTTATGACAGAGGGAACATATCCAAACCTTGATTTTCTCCGGGCAGAGGCCCCAGTTCCATGCTAAACGTCACTTCGGCTCAACCTTCTGCCACTCAGGGTATAAGCCAGAGCGGGGTCATCCCTCCTGTACAACCCATCAATGTAGAAGAAGATGAACTCACCAGACCTTACAAGCCAGTGGATGCAACTTTCAAATCCAAGTTCACCAGGAGAATAGCGGAAGCCCCTATCAAGGAAAAACCCAAGATGCCTCAAACCGTAGGCAAATATGATGGTCTAGGTGACCCTGACGACCATCTTAATCTATTCAAAAGCGCAGGGGAGGTTGCCTGTTGGCCTATGCCCCACTAGTGCAAAATGTTTGTGCAAACTCTGGTAGGTGCGGCTCGGGTCTGGTGGGACAGTCTCCCCATTTGGGAAATCGACAGTTTCGAAGATCTAGAGTCCAAATTCATCTTGCAATTCAGCCAACAGCGCAGGCACACAAAGGATCGAAACGAGCTCCTCCATATCCGCCGGCGAGATAATGAAACGGTGGAAAATTTTATTGTTAGATTCAACAAAGAAAGCCTAGCAATCCCGGGTGTAACAAATGATCTAGCGTGCGGAGCTTTTCTATAAGGAGTAGATGACGACGAGTTGCTAAGAACACTTCATGGAAGGGATGGCGTACCTCCCACCATCGATGAAATACTGAGGATAGCCAAAGTGTATGTTATACAAGAAAAGGCCGTGGCTGCCAGTCACGCGACCAATAGGAAAAAGGAGGCCCTGAAAAACCAAGAAGACAGAGAGCAACGAGGTTCTAAAGGTAAGGGTAGAGGAGACCAATACCAAAGGAGTGATAGGACGGATTTGCGGTATGACAGATCCCGGAACGCTTATTCAAGTAATGAGTCCTCTAAACCGCGGTCCGACTATCCTAACCTAAGCAAGACACCAGCAGAGCCTAGCTTCAGAGAACCTCAAGTTTAATTGTTGGGATTGAACCCTGCCAAAGGAACAGATAATGAAAGCCAAAACTGGATCAGAGCAATGGATCCAGAATAAGCAGATGTTTGGTTGCAAGTCTCTCCCCTTGAAAGTGGTTTCAACATCTGCTGACCTCCTATCTGCTGATCATGCAAACTGCTGACCTACAACTGCTGCTCAAGACAAAGACTGATTGAAGAACTAAAGCTCTGCTGCTCAATCTACTACCTTGGTTCAAGCACTGCTGATCATAACAAGTACTGCTGGGTTCACAGCAGTGGAAGGATTCAGCAGCAGTTTATGTTTGTTTTATGTATTGAAATGTAATATCAGTAGTTAGCATAGCAGTGTCTGTATAGATCAGAGGTTAGAGTTTGCTAGGAGGTTAGATGTCACTTTCATGGTGACGTCAGCTTAGATGCTCAGTGGTTTGCAAGTGCCTACTGTTCTGTTTAGCTCTTTCACCATCTTCTTTCTGCACGAACAAACACTGAGCTCGGGCTGAGGGGGAGTTTGCATATCATACATACATTGTAATCGGAGTTTAAAATTAAATTTAATCATTTGATTCAGTGGTGAAAATGTATGATTGAAAGCATTTCTTCTATTTGATTGTGAAAAGTTTGCTTCCATTTAAATTCCGCTGCACTACTCTTTCATTTGTTCATCTAAATTCAAACACAAATCACAATCAATCCAAACTCAGATCCTAACAATTGGTATCAGAGCTTGGACAGTCAAATTTGATTTAACAATCATTTTGACGTAAATAGTTCAGCTCGAAATTGTTGATACTAATAGTTTGTTTGTTGTGTTGAAAAACAGAGTAAGGTTTAATCACCGATAAAGTTGATTAATCAGTACCTGTAAAACAACCAAAAAGATGTCGCAATCACAAGATGATAAAAATAACATTGGCTCTTTGTTTAAACCACCTATGCTTAAAAGAAATGAGTACAACATCTGGGAGCGAAGGATGTGTCACATCCTCGCTCAACAAAACACTGGATGTTGGAGGTCTGTCATTTTCGGTCCTCATGTTCCTATGGTGCCAAGCACAGAGGACACTAAAAAGTTCGTTCCTAAACCAACTGAAAATTACACTGAATTGGATTTTCAAAAGTTCGAACTTGATGCCAAAGCGTTTAGCATCATAGCCTCTGCACTACCCAACGAAATCTATGCTGGGCTGTTACATTGTAACAGTGCCAAAGAATTGTGGGATGCATTGAAGGAACAATTCGGGGGAGCGAAAGAGGTTATTGAAAACAACAGGGAAATTCTGAATCAGCAGTATGAAACATTTTGTCACATCAAAGGGGAATCACTAACCCAACAATTTGAATGTTTCAGTTGTCTCATCAGTGAACTAAGGCTTGTTAAGGTTACATTTCCAAATGCAACCCAAAATAGTAGGTTCCTTAGATCACTGCCAGAAAAATGGGACACGATTGCTTTTGTCACCAGAAATTCAGGTGAATTCAAAGATCTGACCCTGACCCAACTCCATGGTAGACTCCTGACCTATGAAAGGGAGTTAAACCAGAAAAGGAAGTTGCAAGAGTCTGGTAAAGTTGCTGATGACTATTCAGTTGGCAGCACAGCTCTGTTTGGTCAGGAAGAATCTGGTAGCAGTAGTAAGGATCAGAGTTATGATCACTTTATTGACATAACTGCTGGGGGTAATTTTAACAACTCTGATTCTCACTCTGCAAATTATGCTTTCACTGCAAATACTGAAGACCAGATGTTAGATAATCTGTGCTTTGAGCTGAATGACTTGCAACATTTTGATCCTACTGACTTAGAAGAGATGGACATCTTGCATCAATTGGTTTTGCTTAGTGTTAGAACAAGCAAATTCTACAAAAGAACAGGGAGAAAATTCCCAGTGCTTCATGGGAATTTAAGGGTGGGGCTGGATAAGTCAAAAATCAAGTGTTACAAGTGTAATAGGCTAGGTCACTTTGCTAGGGAATGTAGGAGTCAAACCACTGGCCCCATAATCACTCACCCTGGCTCAAACCCTAGACCACAACAACAAAACACTGTGCACTATACCCAATATGCCCCTGCAGCACATGTTAACACTGCTCATTATGCTGCAACCCCTGTGCCTGTGCATTATGTTCAAACCACTGTTCCACAAATTCAGTATGTTCAAACCCCTGTTCCTCAGGCACAAGTGCAACCTGTTGCACCTCAACAAGCTGCTCCAACAGTGACACAACCAGATCAGCAAAGCTTTTTCACACAAGGCTTTGTTGATTGGAGCAGCATGCCTGATGAACTTGGTGATGAAAATTTTGCTCTCTATGCTTCTAATGATGCTTTTGATGATGAATTTTGTTTGATGGCATTAGAATCAATACCAGAAGGGGTTGAAACTGAAGGAGAACAACTAAGTGATGTAACAGTGGATGAAGTTGCTGAAGCAGTGGTTACTGCAGTTGCTGGTGAACTACTGCTAGAAGAAAACTCAGAAACCCAGATTGAACCACTGACCGACCCTTGGTCCAAAGATGGCAAAGAGAAAGAAGATTTGAAGAAAGCTGGTGAGGAAGAAGAGAGAGCTGATGAAGAAGAAGATCATCAATGTGATTGTGCCATGATGGCTGCTGCTAAGGTATCACCTCAAGTTCTTGAAAAACTGTGTTCAGACAATTGTATTATTGCGTTTGCTAACATTAAAGAGGTGAATGAAAATCTTAGGGATAAAATCTTGTCTGATGAGGTCAAATTTGAAAAGTCATTAAAAGAACTTAGAAACAAATTGGCTGAAAAGGATAAAGAAATCAGCAGCTTAAAAGAAGAACAAAGCATAACCAAAACTCAACTCCAAACTATGGTAGAAACATACCAAGTTTGCAAAAAAGAGTTAGAGTCTACACATATCACCTGTGAAAGATGGGTAGAATCTTGTAAAGGGTATGAGGTTATGCTTGAGAAACAGGTTAAAAGCAATGTCAAGTTTGGTATAGGACATAGAAAATATGATGATCTTGTAAACACTGCTGCAATAGATGCTGTTTCTTCTGAAATCATACCAACCAACAAAAGTGGCCAAGAAGTTAAAATAACTGATAAACTTGGTAACAAAATTACTCTGGAAAGATCTGTGGGATCTTCAACTTTTGAAGAAATTGAGAAATCCACATGGTCTGATGAGTGTGATATCCTTGAAAATTTCAAACCAATGGATTTCACAACCATTGATGGTGTAAAAGCTCCAAAAGCAAAGGTCATTCCTATCAAAGATATCCCAACAGAGGTTCAAAACTCTGTTGCAAAGGAATCTGAGAAAAGGAAGAAAAGAGAAAAGATCAAAAACTTGTTTTGTGAATTCTGTGAAAAGAAGAATCATCTAACAAAAGATTGTTTTCATCTAAAAGCATATGATATAAACAAAACAAGCATCATTTTGCCTGCTGAAAGTTGCACCATCTGTGGTAAAGATAATCACAATGTAGGATCGTGTTTCGACCCAAACGAGTCGTTCAGAGGAAATTCTATCAAATACAGGCGCGGAAAACAAGTATCTGACTTTGAAACAGCTAGCAAATCACTTTAAACTTCTACTTGTATTGATTTCTGACAGTGTACATTCAAATCTAGATTCGGCAGCACTTCGGTACGAGTTCCATCAACGTTACAAATGGTTCGCTTGAAGGACTATTTATAGTTGTTGAGATTTCGCTTGAACATACATGTCGTTCAAGCGAAACCTTCAACTGACATGTAAGCGAAACCAGCAATGTCACTACAAGCGAAACCTATAAACTAAGACCATACAAGCGAAACCTATTACAAACACCTATACAATCTCCTGTTTTCTCGTAAAACGTGTCCTGATCTAACACTCTAAGACTAAGACTCGATCCAAGACGAAGTCAACAGATGTAGTGCATCAACACACAAAACTCAAGAATGTGTGTATCTCAAAAACTTTGACATAAAAAAGAATGAATACACTGCAAAAACATCCTTGAGTCCATCAACATCATCTGTCAAGTTCACCAAGAAACAACCACTGTTTGTCCCTGTCCAAACTGCTGTCACAAAATAGCTGAACCAAACGTCTGTCCAAAGAGATGTACAGGTGACTGATGCACCCCCTGCCAATCAATTCAGAAAAGGCAAGGAAAAAGCATCATACCAAAGGATTCCACATGTTTATGAGGCTTACAAAAAGCCCTCTAAACCAAGAGTGAACAGACATCCTTTTGGTTATCAACAGATGATGGGCCAAGACCCCCAACAGTGGTTAGAGAAAAAACATTCTCAAAAATGTTCAAACCCCTGTGCTAACCACTATCCATGCATCTGCCTCCATCCCAGACACTATTGAGACCCCATCCAAAGCCCTGTTGGCTTTGGAGACCTCTATGAACTAATCCTTTTACTTCATGTGCAGGGAGCTTCTGCATGCTTAGATAGTCTTTGGTATGTAGATAGTGGAGGCTCCAGGCACATGACAGGATGTAAAGCCCTTCTTCAAGATTTCAAAATTCATGGAGGGGGTGATATATCCTTTGGTAATAATAGTAAGGGAAAAGTTCTAGGGTATGGTACAGTAAAGTCTAGAAATGTAAAATTTGAAAATGTCAATCTTATTGACAATCTGAAATTCAACCTCCTGAGTGTATCTCAAACGAGTGATAAAGGGTTTGGATCATTCTTCACAAAGGATTGTTGTAGGATTGTTGGACCAGAAATGGTTAGTAAGATTGAAGCAATAATCAAGAAAGGCTCAACAAAACTTGTTGCTCAAAGAAGTGGCAATGTTTATGTTGTTGACATGTCAAGAGAGTGTCCCAGAGCTGATGCCTGTCTGTTCTCAGCTGCCTCTAACAAAGAGACAGAGCTATGGCACAAAAGACTGGGACACACAAATCTCAAAACAATAAATGAAATTTCAAAAAAATGGCTTAGTGAGAGGCTTACCACAAAAAATGTTTTCATGTCCTGAACACTGTGTTTCCTGTTTAAAAGGAAAACAGCATAAAAGCTCTTTTAAGTCCATTGAAGAGTCCAAAACAACCCAGTGTTTGCAAATGCTGCACATGGATATGTTTGGCCCAGTGCAAGTCATGAGTCTCAAAAAGAAGAGATATTGCTTGGTTATAGTTGATAACTTCTCTAGGTTTACATGGACCTTCTTTTTACACTCAAAAGATGAGACTGCAGGCATTTTGCAAGACTTTGTGACACAGGTTGAAAAGCAATTTGACCTTCCCGTAAAAGTCTTCAGGAGTGATAATGGCACAGAATTTAAAAATAAGGAGTTGGATGCCTTCTGTGTGAAGAAAGGGATTGTAAGGCAGTACAACATCCCTAGAACACTAGAGCAAAATGGGGTTGTTGAAAGAAAGAACAGAACATCGATTGAGGCTGCAAGAACCATGCTTGCAGATTCAAGTTTGCCATTAACTTTTTGGGCAGAGGCAGTAAACACTGCCTGCTATGTCCAAAACAGAGTTTTGATCAACCCCAGGCACAAAAAGACTGCTTATGAAATTCTGTATAAAATTAAGCCATTAATCTCATATTTCAAAGTTTTTGGTCGCCCATGCTTCATTCTAAACTTAAAAGATTATATCTCAAAGTTTGCAGCCAAAATTGATATGGGATACCACCTGGGATACTCAACCACTGCTAAGGCCTACAAAGTGTTTAATACACGGACCAAAGCAGTGGAAGAGAATTTGAATGTAAAGTTCAATGAACTTTCTTCAATGAAAATCCCTGCAAATCCTGCAGAATTGTTTGATCTTGAAAAATTCACTTTTGAAAATACTGCTGTCAAGACTAACAGTGCAGGTCCATCAGAAGATTCATCACCAGACTATGGATATGAGATCATCATTCCTCAAAAGTCTGCTTCAACAGGAAGAGCATCAGTTGTTCAAAACAGTTGTCAAAGCTCAACCACTGCTACCTCAACAGTTGTTGACCAAAGTAGCCCTTTAACCACTGCTTCCACCTCATCAAACACTGCTGACAGAAGTCCTCAAATAGTGGATCAAAGTCTGCAGGTGTCCACACCTTTACCTCCTATGCCACCACCTTTTGAAGCCACTGCTGGGTCATCAAAGTCACCAGCAGTGGTTAGCTCAGATGATACATATCTGCAGCCCTCACCACTCAACGCCATTATTCCATACCAAGAAGAGCTCATCTTCTTGAAATCTCATCCACCAGATCAAATCATTGGCAACATCAATGAAGGGGTGCTCACAAGAAAGCAGTCCCAAAACATTTGTCTTTTTGCTGGTTTTCTATCACTCCATCAGCCAGTCAAGTACCAAGAGGCACTGAAAGACAACAGCAGGGTAGAAGCCATGCAAGAGGAGCTCCAACAATTCAGAAGACAACAAGTATGGGAGCTTGTACCACTGCCAGAGAATGTAAGTCCTATTGGCACAAAGTGGGTCTTCAAAAACAAAACTGATGAAAGGGGTATTGTTGTCAAGAATAAAGCCAGGCTTGTGGTTCAAGGTTACAGACAAGAAGAGGGTATTGACTATGATGAACCATTTGCCCCTGTAGCACGACTTGAAGCTATCAGACTCTTTCTGGGCTTTGCTGTCAACCACGACATCAAGGTGTATCGAATGGATATCAAATGTGCATTCCTCTATGATAAGATTCAAGAGGAGGTTTATGTTTGTCAACCTCCAGGTTTTGAGGATCCATTTAATCCAGATCATGTCTACAAGCTAAATAAAGCTTTGTATGGCTTGAAACAAGCACCAAGGGCCTGGTACGAAACTCTGTCCACCTTTTTACTTTCCATTGGTTTCACCAGAGGCAGGATTGATAAAACACTGTTTTTAAAATGGAGAGGGAAGGATTTGATGATTGTCCAGATTTATGTGGATGACATCATTTTTGGAAGCAAATGTAATAAAATGTGTGAAGAGTTCAGGCAACTCATGACAGCTGAGTTTGAAATAAGTGCAATGGGTGAACTCTAGTGCTTTCTTGGTCTCCAAGTAAGGCAGTTGCAAAATGGTACTTTCATCCATCAAGGCAAATATGCCAAAGAACTTTTAAAGAAATTTGATATGGATGAATGTAAGCCATATAGTACACCCATTGCAACCAATAAATTGGTCATGTCTGAAGAAAAGGATGATTTGGTTGATCAGATCTTATATAGAAGCATGATTGGGTCTTTATTGTACCTAACTGCATCTAGACCAGATATCATGTTTGCAACATGTGTCTGTGCAAGATCCCAATCAGCCCCTAGAAAGTCAAACCTTATTGCTGTAAAAAGGATATTCAGATACCTCAAAGGTGCTCCCACACTTGGTATCTGGTATCCAGCTGATGGTAAAATTGAGCTTTCAGGTTTTTCAGATAGTGACTTTGCTGGATGTGATAAAACAAGGAAGTCCACTTCAGGAGGGTGCCAATTCCTAGGTAACTGCTTAGTGTCTTGGCAAAGCAAAAAGCAAGCAACTGTTTCCACATCCACTGCTGAGGCAGAATATATAGCTGCTGCAAGCTGTACAGCCCAACTGCTATGGCTTCAAAATCAGTTACTGGATTTTGGTATCACTGCCTTGAAGACACCACTTATGTTGGACAGCCAGGCAGCAGAAAATATCATCAAAAATCCAGTTTCCCATTCAACCACCAAACACATCGACATCAGACATCACTTTGTGAGGGATTGCTATGAAAAAGGTTTGATTTCTCTGCATCATGTTCCAACTACGGATCAGCTGGCAGATGTGCTAACCAGAGCATTAGACACATCCACCTTTGAAAGCTTGATCTCTAGGATTGGCATGCTAAACATGGAATAACAGACAAAATCCTGTTTTTCTATGAATAAAAGCATTAAAATGTTTTCAGAAAATCAAAATTCCATCCTTAAAAATAGCTAAAATGAATTTTTCATTAAAATCCTAAAAGTCTGCCATAACTACTGATGGGTTCAAAAGTCTGTGCTACTTCAAAAGTCTGTCCACTGCTGAAAGTCATCCCCTGCTCTCATTTTCCTTTGATAACCACTGATGGTCAAAATCAGTGTTGTATCCACTGCTGAGCTATCTACTGATAGTGAAAAGCATCCACTGTCCTCCATTACCATTACAACAACTGTCTTCACCAGTTGTTTTCACAAATTGTACTGTTCAAAAGTACTGTCCTTCATTTCACCAGGGGATGGCATGCGGACAGTACATAGTGGTCAGACCTTTTGTAACCGCTGCCACGTCAGCATTCAGTTTTCCTCTACAAAACCCCCTTTTCAAAACCCAAACAGGGTTTCACTGTCGAATTGAATTCTCAAAAGTTCTCTTCTCAAAGCAGTTTCCATCACCTTCCATCAAATTTCTTCACAATCTCATCTTCGATTCTCATCTTCAAAATGACAAAATCGAAATCATCCGCAAAATCTTCCAAAGGGGCCTCTTAAAAGGCTACCTCCACAGAAATCCCATACAAACCGTCTCATAATCTACTGGGTCTTCTCACAAAACCCGGCCACATCGATACATTTGATTCCATCCTCGATATGATCAACGCATCAAAGTACAAAACTTTGTTAACCGTTGATGCACCTATTTACCTGCAAACTCAGAGAGAGTTTTGGAAAAATTGTACCCTTGAAAAACAAGGTGAAAATGTCATAGCCATTAACTCTACTCTGCAGAAGAAAGCAGTCCGAATAACACCGCACTCCATATCTGAGGTCTTTCAGCTCGCTGATCAGGAAGGTACAGATTCTTTCCCTAAAAACGAGTTAAAAATTGACTTCATTGAGAGAGGGTATGTAGATACAATGATGAAGAGGGATACTTTAGAAAAAGGTTTCTTTCCTCCTGCAACAAGATTTTTATTCCATACCCTCCTCGTGTGTGTTTCAAATAAAACCACTTCTTTTAATGAAATACCACTGAAGATTCAAAACTTGGGATATGCTATTTTACAAGGAGAAAATTTTAACTATTCCAAGGTAATCTTCAATGATTTGGTTAAAAATGTTGAAACGAAATCATTCTTACTGTTTCCAAGATTTTTAAGTTATTATTTTGAGAAAAAATTCAGTAAGAATGATATTGCGGTAATAAATCAAGGTGATTCTTTTCAAATAAAAAGCTTAACTTCTGAAACATTTACAAGAATGTCAACGCCTTGCAAAACACAAGCAGAGGTGCCTGAGCAGACTTTAGCAGCAAACACTGCTCCTCAGGTATCTGCTGCTGAGCCCACTGCTCAAGGTGATCAAGGTAGCCAAACAACTGCCTTGAAACCCACACCTAAAATCACTAAAAAGCCACAGAAAAAGAAAAATCAAAAAACCCCCAAACCCATCAAAAAGGCAACTCTGGAGGATGAGATACCAGAGCAACTGCCTGTGACAGCACAAAAGTCACAACAAACCACTGCTGCTACTTCCTCACAACAGTTGGTCAAAATATCTCAAACCCTAGCCGGAACTCCTCCTGTCTCTTCACAAAAAGAACAGGTTATACAACAAGGGTCACCACATCATGAGGCTCTGGAAGCACTCGTTTCCATCCTCCACAGCCCAATACCCGGGGCAATTCCGCCTTCTAAACCCACCTTCACATCCCCAATTCCCCCAAACACCAAACTACTGTTGGATGCAATTGATTTGAACCTAGCACAAACCAGTCCTTCTCACTCACCTGTTCATGAGAAAATACCTCAACATGAGAATAGGCTTGATGTATCAATCTTTGCTAACCCACCAACACAACCTGAGGAGTTTACACCCCTTGAGTTACAAGTAACTCTTGGTGGTATTCCAAGTGAAGCAGCCACTACAAGTGTTAAACCTACAGGTTTATGCTTGGACAGTGGTTACAACAATAAGACTTCCTTGGAGGCAATTCCTTCCATAACACCTCTGTTATCTGCTAGTGAGTTTGTATTAACCACTGGTTCCATCAAAAGATTATCAAGTGTTGAAGGAAGAAGACCCCAGTACCAAGAAAAAGGGGCATCAGCTGTTGATGTTTGGAGTACACTCCCTACCTCAACGTCTGATAAAACCACTGCTAGTGGGAAATCAGATGATCCCATTAAATTGGGTGATGGTTTAAAGTACCAAGAATTGACGAACAGAGTTGAAAAACTGGATACCACTATTGCAGAAATCAAAGACATGCTGCATCAGTTGTTGACAATTCAAATGGTACAATCCACTGTTGTTCCACCTCAAGCACCTGCTCCACCACCAGCAAATGTTACAAATGAGCTCTGGAATCTTTTTCAACCATTTCTCCACCAACAACACCAGATGGCTGAGCAGCAACATGAAAAACATGTTCAAGAGCTCAAATATGCAATGGAGTCTAGGTACAAGGATACAAAGGATGACATTAAGGCTCTCAAGGCCCATCTGTTGACAACCACCGGCTCTGCTCCTCTGACAGTTCTCTTCATTGATGAAATCCCCTCAGATAATGCCAAAAGGGGGAGAAAATTAAGGAGTGGATAAAGAAAGGGATTGATAATGGGCTATATCTTGATACAGAAAAAGATGCAATGCTTAGAGAAATTCCCTTGCCAGATGGAAGCAAGAAGGTTGATGTGACCCAGAATGCACTTGATGATAGTATCATAAGTGTAAAAAGGGATAGAGCGGCAAAGGATCTATCAAGGTGGAATGAGGAGAACAGAGCTTTCATGAAGCTGAATGAGCAGGGTTGTTCTGGTGAAAAGGATGATCAAAATCCTGTTCCAAAAAGAAATCTTACTAGAAAAGTAAGGAAACCAAATCCACACCATCCAGTTTTCCAAAGCATACTCCAAAACCACCATCCAAAAGCCACCAACATCAAACCTCCACCCAAACAGCTGTTGCAACCTCTGTTGTACCAACATCTGCTGGTACCTCAGTTGTTACAACAACTGCTCTCACTTCAACACACACCACTTCAACACACACCACTACCACTGCCTTATCACCACCAAAAACAATATCTCCACCATCACTACCTGCCATAAAGCATAAGATAGCAGATGTTAAAACATCTGATGTAATGACAACAGTGGTTGAAACACCAGTTGTTTCAACAACTGTTAGTCAGTCACAAACCACTGCCACTCAAACCACTTCCACTGTTCCACCCAAAACATCATCTGCCTCTCCTAAAATAAAAAGGAGAAGGGTTATCATATCAGATGATGATTCTCCATCACCACCACTGACAGCTTCAAAATTCCAAGCACTTGTCACAATTCCAAAACCCATTCCTCTCTGTTCAGCTCAAATTTACAAGTCCTTACCTTCTGCAGGTGTCCAATTTCCCCTTGAACTCATAACAGTCAGAGAAGAGATTAAATCTTTTTACTATGAGGATGACCCTGCTAAAAGGAGCTTGCCATCAGTTGAAGGATATCCAAGACCAAACAATATTGAAGAATATTTGAAAGTCAAAGCTAAACAAGCAGAGGATATCTCAAAAAGAAATGCTCAAGGAAAATCTGATAGAGAAATTCAACAGAATTACCAATTCTTGCTCACACAAGTCAGATCCTTAGAACAATTTGCAAAGAATGTATGTAAACAAATTTCAGAAAGAGCAGATAAAACTCTTCGAAAAGATTACATTGAAAGCATCATGGCAACCAAGAAATACAAGGGGGAGAAACACATGTACAGAAACTGGACCATTCCCGAGCTTGAAAGTGAAGCAGCCAGGATTCATGAAATGATCAAAGATAATGTCCAGCAGACTCCCGCTGAAAAATTCAAACAGTTTGAAGCTGAAAAGGCACTAGAGTTGAAGAGAATGAAAGAGGAGCTAATCACTGCTGATTATGGGTCAAGGAATTATGTGTCTAAGTGGGGAGAAGCTAGGGTCAGGGCCACCTATAAAAGGTTGGAGGAGCTCAGAAAGAAAGATCCAACAGCTCCACAAAAACCTGACTATTCTAAAGCAGAGGTTTCAAAAAGACCACCAAAGCTACAAGCCAAACGAACCACTGCTCCTGCTGGTGCTGCCATCTACAAAAGAAGGAGTCAAAACTGTGACAACTATGCTCTGTAATCGATGTACGATGTAAAACAATGTAGATTATTAATAAAACAATGTGCTTTGGTTTTATTATATGTGTTTTGGTGTTATTTTGTGTGTATTTGTGTTTGGCAATTTTACAATTCGATTCGATTCCAATTTCAAGCTCTAAGTCGCTTTCTGGAAGGTTATACGCGCACTGAGGCGTAAATATAACCAGTTTAATGCAACAAACACTCCGGAATAGTGAAATAAGCTTAACATACCTTAAATAACCTCCACATAACTTAGAAATAAGTTTTGGATGGTTCGGTGTGTTAAAATCAACCTTGTTCGATCACAGGGACTAATTGTGTCAAACTGCAAAACTATACCGATTTGAATAGTAACGAACACTCCGGAACTTGATCATAAGTTAAACATACCCTAAATAACCTTTACATAGCTTAGAAATAGGCTTTGAAGGGTTCGGTATGCTAAAATAAACTTTATTGATCAATAGGGACTAAAAGCGTCAAAAAGTGCCCAAGTTTGCATTTTCGCGCATATCTTACGTTCTGAATATATCCGGACATCCAAAAATTTATGTAAGCATTAAAATATTTAATTTTAGTGTTTGGCATAATAAAATTCCATTCGTCTCTTAATTTGGATCGTTTTTGCGTTCATTACGACTTCCGTCGTAATTAACCGAATAACGCAAGCGTACGGCCAAACGAACCGACATCCGTGATGTCTTTGAGCATATTTTAAGTTCCCTATACTTTAATATCATTTTAGAGCCTTGAAATGAGGTTAAAGGGGTTTAAAAGTGCCAAAAAAATCAAGTTTTACAAGTGCATGGACCATTTTTGAAAATTCTGGCAGATACATTGAACTTGGTCCATTTTTTTTAGGCATCCATGGTATTTCAAAACAATGTGCCACACATGAATGGTTTTGATCCTTGTTTTGAAATACCATTTGATGGTTTTAATTATTCTCATGGTTTTGAAAACCATGTGCCCACATGTAAGGTCTAGATCAAAGCACATTTTTCGACGAACGATCTTAACGGTACTTGAATTCCTATAAATACCCAAACCCATTTCACTCCCAAAGCACACTTGAATCTGATTTTTGCTCTCTAAGTTGAAGTTTATGCTTCATACCTGAGAGTAAATCGGATCAAGAGCTTGCGGGGACCTTCTGTAAGTATTCTTTCGTTCTTTTCATTCATTTCTATCGTTAAAGTCAAACTGTGTTTGACTTTCTACTTTAACCAGTTTATGGTCAATGCGAAGTTCGTTTGAACTTCATAACGTGAGCATAATCACGATGGTTATAGTCCCTAGTAACTATACCTACTGATTACCACGTTATCTAGGCTCAGTGGCGAGTCGTAGTTTCGGCAAAAATGCGTTTTCTCACGTATTTTGTAACCAAACTACTCTAGGATGTCAAAACCGTTTGTTTTGATATCAAAACCTGTTCTCTAACTTAACTAAACATGTTTCGACATGTTTAGCTCGTCACTTGTTAGTTTAGTGCTTGTGTAGAGTCGTAAGTTAAGCGGACTAAACACCCGCTTAGACTTTCGAACACGACCCGTTTGGTCGATCATTAGGATCCGACCAAACATGTTTAGTGACCATAGTAGCTTAGGGAATAACCTTTCGAGGTTATACCTTATGGTCACTTAGGTTTAATTAGTCGCATGATAGGTAGTTATATACCTTTGGTAAATTACCAAAATACCCTTTTCATACATAATTGGTAATTAAGCATATGTAACCTAAACTTTTGACACGTAACTAATTATGTAACATAATTAAACATGCATGGGCATATAATACTTGTCATAGGACTAGTTAGACGTCTCGAACGCGCTTTTGCGTGCACGACGCGTTAAAGTAGCGTAAGCTACCTTAATGGGTCACGATGGGTCGAAAGCCCTTAGGTTAGGTTCCGATTTAGGATGTAGGCTTTGTTAAACCATATCACATGAGTTCCAACACTCATTTGGTTTACAAGACCTCATTCTATCCGATCTTCCGATTTAGGCGTCTATTGTTTGACTAGTGGTTCGATTACTAGGAGCTACTTGATTTCTCTGGTTTGCTCGAGTTTGTTGAAGTTCTATTTGATCGAGGATACTTTGCACTACATGTGAGTACATAGTTCCCCTATTTTATTGTTTTTAAATGTTTTGGGGTGATTTATATGTACGAAATGTTTTCAAGGTTTAAACGATGATTTCAAAAACAATTAAAACGATTTTTACTAAACTAATAATGATTTCAATAATGTGAACAAACTTGTGAGTTGTAGTTACATAACGAATGACATTCATTAATTTTGGCTGAACCGACCAGTATTAGGTTATGGTACCATAGGATCTGACAAATCCCGTTACTCTACCACACCCATGGTTATGTGTGGGGGTTGTGGGTAGCGACTGAATCTGATGTTTGTTAACTTACCCTTTGGTGGTTTGTTAATTCAAGAAGCAAGAAGCGAGGTGATTCAATCACGAAGGTTTGAATGTTGTTAGCGAGACGACCATAAATAGTTTTTCACAAATTAAAACGAGGATGATTTAAACGATTTTAAACGAGTTAACGAATTTGAAACGATTTCAACGAGTTAAACGATTTACGATTGGTTTTTGGTTAGTGTTTAGATAACGGGACGGGTGTAATGTGATGAACGCATGGTGGATACGCCGCTGGTACTTCCTATATATAAGTGTTTTCATCATATTACATATCGTGGTGTTATTTAGTTCACTTGGGTAAACGATTTTGAAACGATGTCACACAAACGATGTTTTCTAAAGGATATAAACCGTACGAGTTTTTAACGAGTTTTTACAAGATGTTTTACAAGTTGGTTTTCTAAAACAAATGTTTTTGGGGTTAAGAAGCATGGCTACGAGATTTTATAAACTATAATCAACTTGATTTGAGTTGGTTAACTATGTTGCAATACATTTTTCAAAACAAGGTTTGTATTTTGACTCTTGTAGTTTAATAAAGTACTGCAACATATAAACGAGCCATGATTCCGATACTCTTATAAAACCTATGTACTCACCAACATTTCTTTGCTGACTAAGTTTTTACACATGTTTCAGGTGTTGATGCTTGATTGATTTCTAGGATGCATGCATCACATAGGATTTGGACGAGGCCTTAGTGACATAACAACTATGATAGACGATATAAAACTTGTTTGTTCTATGTGTTAAGACAATGAAATGTTTAATTTAATCAATAAAACAAAACTATTTTGTATCCATGGTTGTGAAACAATAGCTTCTGTTGCAACACTCCCCGATGTTTCCGCCACGGTTTGTTGTCCTACGTGGTCGGGGCGTGACAGAAGAAAGTTGGTATCAGAGCCAATGGTTATAGGGAATTAGGTTATTAGTAGTGCTTTGATCTAGACTATAACTTTAGGACCCTAACACAAGTTTACATGTGTTTAGATTTTAAAACAAAACCGTCACCTATCCTTAGGTGATAACCACAACGAGAACACAAATCCGAATCTGCTTCGAAAATTAATAATCCGTTCTAGGATGATTGATTGCTAGGTTTTGAACCCTCTGTTATATGGTTTTGAACACTTCCAGTTTAATTCATTTTTGGCTTAGTGCCTTTTGAATTTTCGAAATCTCATCAAAGTTTGGGTTTAAATAATGTGAACACGTGCAAACTGGAAGAGTGAATGCATGTACTCTGAGTTTTCTGTCTAAGGCTAGAGTGTTCGTACAAATCCACATAATCGGACCAGTCACTCTTACCTGGGAACTCTTGGGGTGAGTGTTCACTTATAGGCGAGCATGTCTTTGCGATGCATTATTTTGATTCATTTACTTTGATTAGTCACTGCGTGTCGTTTGTTTGTTCGAGGTAACGAACAAATGATCGCCTTCCTTGTGTTTTGTCGATACATCTTTTGCTTTTTATCAACCTTACTCGTTTCTCATATTTCCTTGTTAGACAATGCCTCCATGACGTGAAGCACAATCTTTCACCATTGAAGAAATCGCAGCCCTGGTCTCTCAGCAAGTGGCTGCTGTGCTTCCTGGTGTTGCAACTCAAGTTCACGAGATATACAACAATAACAATAATAACAACAACAATGCGCAGTGTAATTTCAAGAACTTCAATTCTGCTAAACCTCTAAAGTTTTCTGGGTCATAAGGAGCAACTGCGCTCCTGCAGTGGTTCGAGAGTATTGAGAACACATTCAGGCATGTGCAGTGTCCGAATGCACGTAAGGTTGAATTTGCTTCAAGCGTGTTTGAGAAGCGAGCGCTTACCTGGTGGAATGGTATTATGCGCGATAGGGGTGCCGAAGTGGCTTTGGCACAAACATGGGATGAGCTTCGGGCTCTCATGATGAGAGAGTTCTGTCCCGTCACGAGATTCGAGCTTTGGAGCGAGAGTTTGACGATTTAAAACAAGATGAGGTTGAGCACCGTGCGTACACGGATCGTTTTGAGGAACTCAGTCTATTGTGTCCCACCATGGTTACCCCACCAGACAAAGCAATCGAAAGATATATCGATGGTCTACCCGATTCTATGCTGGATATTGTGACCGCTGTTAAACCCACTACCCTTCGTCAAGCGATCGAGTTATCTGCTACCCTGACTGAATCCCAAGTCAGAAAGGGTAAACTCACTCGCAAGGGTGACAAGAAGAAATCGTCTGATTCTGCGAAAGACAAGAAGAAGGGTAAAGGTAAAGAAGGTGAGTCGTCGAAGAAATCAAGGAAGCGAAAGGGTGCACAGAACTTTACTGTTACGACACAGACTGAACAGAACACACCGACTCAACCTCCTGCGAAAAAAGGCGTATGCCGGTACCGCACCTCATTGTGCTCGCTGCAACGGTCATCATGTTGCACAACAAGCTTGTAAGCAATGCACGACGTGTGGTAGACTTGGGCATTTAGCCAATGTTTGTCGTTCAGGACAAAATCAGGTTGCCCAGGTTCAAGCTCCAGCACAAGGGAATGCTACTAGATTCCCACCAGGTTCATGTTTCAACTGTGGAGAGTTTGGTCACTTCCGCAACAACTGTCCAAGACTGGTGAATGCAAACGCAAATGCTAATGCAAACCCGAATGGGAACGTCAACGTCAATGTGAATCCAGCACGCGGACGAGTGTATAACATCAATGAGGCAATCAACGATGCACCAGTGAACGATTAGTATTTTGTAATTCCTCTGGTTGTTATCTTTTAACATTTAAAGACAATGCGGTTGTTATATAAACAAAAATTTATGGTTTTTATTTTTTGTGAACCAATGCAATTGTATGAATGTTTGATGCAACCTTATGATGTCAATACAAAAATAAACCACTCATGTGGTTTTGTGAATTATTTTTTTTATTAATGATCACTTGTGATCTCCCCAAGAACCTTAAACGCCCGTTTCTTTTAAGAAACAAAAGCCCGAAGTTATTTGAGAAAAGGATGTGTTGCTTTCCTAGCACATGTCACCAAGGAGAAAGACAAGCGCAAGAGTATACAGGATATTCCGATTGTTCGGGATTATTCAGAAGTGTTTCCCGATGAACTGCCTCATTTGCCTCCAATTCGTCAAATCGAGTTTCATTTTAACCTTGTACCAAATGCCAACCCAATTGCAAAAGTGCCTTATCATCTTGCACCGTCAGAGATGCAAGAATTATCGAAGCAGCTTCAAGAGTTATCTGATAAGGGATTCATCCGTCCGAGTTTTTCACCCTAGGGAGCCCCTATCCTCTTCGTGAAAAAGAAAGATGGGTCTTTTTGAATGTGTATTGATTATCGTGAGCTTAAAAAGCTCACCGTCAAGATCGATATCCCCTACCTCGAATTGATGATCTTTTTGATCAGCTACAAGGTGCTTCATGCTTTTCAAAGATCGACCTGTGTTCTGGGTATCATCAACTTCGTGTTCTCGAAGAAGATATTCCCAAAACTGCTTTTCGCACATGGTATGGGCATTATGAGTTCTCTGTCATGCCCTTTGGTTTGACAAATGCTCCAACCATCTTTATGGACTTAATAAATAGGGTCTATAAACCTTATTTAGACAAGTTCATCATTGTGTTCATCGACGATATTTTTGTCTATTCGAAGTCTTGAGCCGAGCACGAGCAACACCTTCGCTTAACATTGGAACTCCTAAAGAAGGAACAACTTTTTGCTAAATTCTCCAAGTGTGAATTCTGGCTTAAAGAAGTTCAATTCTTGGGTCATATAGTCAATGAGCAGGGTATTCATGTGGATCCATCCAAGATTATTGCTATTAAAGACTAGAATACACCAACAACACCTACATAAATTAAATCTTTTCTTGGTCTTGCTGGTTATTATCGTCGATTCATTTCAAACTTCTCCAAGATCGCGGTTCCACTCACTGCTTTGACTCAGAAGAGTAAGCCTTTTGAGTAGGGGACCCAAACAAGAAGAAG
This sequence comes from Helianthus annuus, assembly GCF_002127325.2. NCBI lineage: Eukaryota > Viridiplantae > Streptophyta > Magnoliopsida > Asterales > Asteraceae > Helianthus > Helianthus annuus. Next base: position 99,973,867 of record NC_035438.2, on the reverse strand, counting down.
CATTCCAAACGCTATTGATCTTCAAACTCGTGTTCTTCAAGATCAGCAAATTTGTGTTTCACAAAATTTGATGGGTACGAAATTACCACATCAGCTTGAGCTTAAACTCGAAACGAAGGACGATTGGGTTGCTCTATTTCAAGGATCGTTTGTGGATTCCAAAACAAGACGACCTTCGCACCTTGGTAATGGACGAATCTCGCAAGTCTCGATATTCTATCCATCCTGGTGCTGATAAAGTATACAAGGATCTTCGTACTCAGTGCTAGTGGCCTGGTATGAAAAAGGATGTTGCCTTGTATGTATCAAAATACCTGACTTATCTCAAAGTCAAGGCTGAACATCAACGACCTTCTTGCTTGCTTGTACAACCAGAGATACCGGTTTAGAAGTGGGAGAACATTTTCGATGGATCTCATCAAGTTACCGCGTACGTCTAAAGGTCATGATGCTATTTGGGTTGTTATCAATCGATTAACGAAGTCAGCTCATTTTATTCCAATTCGCGAGGAATCTATCTGCTGATAAACTTGCAAAGATTTATGTTGATGAGATTGTATCACGACATGGTGTTCCTTTGGATATCACTTCTGATCGTGATGCTCGATTATCATCTCATTACTGGAAGACCATGCAATCTGCTTTGGGAACCCAACTGAATCTAAGCACTGCTTATCATCCCCAAACAGATAGTCAATCTGAGCGAACAATTCAAACTTTGGAGGATATGATTAGAGCTGCCTCCAGAGCTTGGCATATTCACCCGACTTTTCACGTGTCCAATTTGCGAAAGTGTTTAGCTGACACTGATCTTCACATTCCTCTCGACGAGATCCGAACCGATGAAACGATGCACCTTATCGAGAAATCCGTGGAGATCGTGGACCGTACTTTCAAATAATTGAAGAATAAGCGGATTCGATTGGTAAAATTTCGCTGGGAATCCAAACATGGCCCAGAATTTACTTGGAAATGTAAGGACCAGATGATGACCAAATATCCACATTTGTCTTCACAAGCTTCCTCTAGTTAAAATTTCGGGACGAAATTTCCTGAAGTAGGGGAGACTGTGACAACTATGCTCTGTAATCGATGTACGATGTAAAACAATGTTTATTATTAATAAAACAATGTGCTTTGGTGTTATTATATGTGTTTTGGTGTTATTTTGTGTGTATTTGTGTTTGGTAATTTTACAATTCGATTCGATTCCAATTTCAAGCTCTAAGTCGCTTTTTGGAAGGTTATACGCGCACTGAGGCGTAAATATAACCAGTTTAATGCAACAAACACTCCGGAATAGTGAAATAAGCTTAACATACCTTAAATAACCTCCACATAACTTAGAAATAATTTTGGATGGTTCGGTGTGTTAAAATCAACCTTGTTCGATCACAGGGACTAATTGTGTCAAACTGCGAAACTATACCGATTTGAATAGTAACGAACACTCCGGAACTTGATGATAAGTTAAAAATACCTTAAATAACCTTTACATAGCTTAGAAATAGGCTTTGAGGGGTTCGGTATGCTAAAATAAACTTTATTGATCAATAGGGACAAAAAGCGTCAAAAAGTGCACAAGTTTGCATTTTCGCGCATATCTTACGTTCTGAATATATCCGGACATCCAAAAATTTATGTAAGCATTAAAATATTTTATTTTAGTGTTTGGCATAATAAAATTCCATTCATCGCTTAATTTGGATCGTTTTTGCGTTCATTACGACTTCTGTCGTAATTAACCGAATAACGCAACCGTACGGCCAAATGAACCGACATCCGTGATGTCTTTGAGCATATTTTAAGTTCCCTATACTTTAATATCATTTTAGAGCCTTGAAATGAGGTTAAAGGGGTTTAAAAGTTCCAAAAAAATCAAGTTTTACAAGTGCATGGACCATTTTTGAAAATTCTGGCAGATACATTGAACTTGGTCCATTTTTTTAGGCATCCATGGTATTTCAAAACAATGTGCCACACATGGATGGTTTTGATCCTTGTTTTGCAATACCATTTGATGGTTTTAAGTATTCCCATGGTTTTGAAAACCATGTGCCCACATGTAAGGTCTGGATCAAAGCACATTTTTCGACGAACGATCTTAACGGTACTTGAATTCCTATAAATACCCAAACCCATTTCACTCCCAAAGCACACTTGAATCTGATTTTTGCTCTCTAAGTTGAAGTTTATGCTTCATACCTGAGAGTAAATCAGATCAAGAGCTTCCGGGGACCTTCTGTAAGTATTCTTTCGTTCTTTTCATTCATTTCTATCGTTAAAGTCAAACGGTGTTTGACTTTCTACTTTGACCAATTTGTGGTCAACGCGAAGTTCGTTTGAACTTCATAACATGAGCGTAATCACGATGGTTATAGTCCCTAGTAACTATACCTACTGATTACCACATTATCTAGGCTCAGTGGCGAGTCGTAGTTTCGGCCAAAATGCGTTTTCTCGCGTATTTTGTAACCAAACTACTCTAGGATGTCAAAACCGTTTGTTTTGATATCAAAACCTATTTTCTAACTTAACTAAACATGTTTCGACATGTTTAGCTCGTCACTTGTTAGTTTAGTGCTTGTGTAGAGTCGTAAGTCAAGCGGACTAAACACCCGCTTAGACTTTCGAACACGACCCGTTTGGTCGATCATTAGGATCCGACCAAACATGTTTAGTGACCATAGTAGCTTAGGGAATAACCTTTCGAGGTTATACCTTATGGTCACTTAGGTTTAATTAGTCGTATGATAGGTAGTTATATGCCTTTGGTAAATTACCAAAATACCCTTTTCATACATAATTGGTAATTAAGCATATGTAACCTAAACTTTTGACACGTAACTAATTATGTAACATAATTAAACATGTATGGGCATATAATACTTGTCATAACGTCTCGAACGTGCTTTTGCATGCACGACGCGTTAAAGTAGCGTAAGCTACCTTAATGGGTCACGATGGGTCGAAAGCACTTAGGTTAGGTTCCGATTTAGGATGTAGGCTTTGTTAAACCATATCACATGAGTTCCAACACTCATTTGGTTTACCAGACCTCATTCTGTCCGATCTTCCGATTTAGGCGTCTATTGTTTGACTAGTGGTTGGATTACTAGGAGCTACTTGATTTCTCTGGTTTGCTCGAGTTTGTTGAAGTTCTATTTGATCGAGGATACTTTGCACTACATGTGAGTACATAGTTCCCCTATTTTATTGTTTTTAAATGTTTTGGGGTGATTCATTTGTACGAAATGTTTTCATGGTTTAAACGATGATTTCAAAAACGATTAAAATGATTTTTACTAAACTAATAACGATTTCAATAATGTGAACAAACTTGTGGGTTGTAGTTACATAACGAATGACATTCATTAATTTTGGCCGAACCGACCAGTATTAGGTTATGGTACCATAGGATCTGACAAATCCCGTTACTCTACCACACCCATGGTTATGTGTGGGGGTTGTGGGTAGCGACTGAATCTGATGTTTGTTAACTTACCCTTTGGTGGTTTGTTAATTCGAGAAGCGAGAAGCGAGGTGATCGAGTCACGAAGGTTTGAATGTTGTTAGCGAGACGACCATAAATAGTTTTTCACAAATTAAAACGAGGATGATTTAAATGATTTTAAACGAGTTAACGATTTTGAAACTATTTCAACGAGTTAAACGATTTACGATTGGTTTTTGGTTAGTGTTTAGATAACGGGACGGGTGTAATATGATGAAAGCATGGTGGATACGCCGCTGGTACTTCCTATATATAAGTGTTTTCATCATATTACATATCGTGGTGTTATTTAGTTCACTTGGGTAAACGATTTTGAAACGATGTCACACAAACGATGTTTTCTAAAGGATATAAACCGTACGAGTTTTTAACGAGTTTTTACAAGATGTTTTACAACCTATGTACTCACCAGCATTTCTTTGCTGACTAAGTTTTTACATATGTTTCAGGTGTTGATGCTTGATTGATTTCTAGGATGCATGCGTCACATAGGATTTGGACGAGGCCTTAGTGACATAACAACTATGATAGACGATATAAAACTTGTTTGTTCTATGTGTTAAGACAATGAAATGTTTAATTTAATCAATAAAACAAAACTATTTTGTATCCATGGTTGTGAAACAATAGCTTCTGTTGCAACACTCCCCGACGTTTCCGCCACGGTTTGTTGTCCTACGTGGTCGGGGTATGACAGAAGAAAGTTGGTATCAGAGCCAATGGTTATTGGGAATTAGGTTATTAGTAATGCTTTGACCTAGACTATAATGATGAAAGAAGAATCTGAACTGGAACAATCTGCAAGTACTGCTCAGTCAGTCATGAATAGGCCAGCATCACAAAACTCCTCTTCAAATAAAAATCTCCCAAGAAACCCATCAGGCTCAAAAGTACTAAAGTGGAAGACTGATAAATAGACCCACGTATTGACTGTGTTCAGGTCTGATGGTGATGTGAAGAAACTAACAAGGGAACAAGATCTTGGCCTGGGTCTTGAAGATTTGCAGGATCTCCTTGATCTTCCACTTAGCAGGGATGATGATGATACAAATGCCTTAACTTTTGAATTACAATTCAAAGGGCAAATAAGTGAACTGCCGATGAGATAATAAAGATCTATAATAATGAAGAGTTTTGGCATTATCTGTTCCAGGGGGAGATTGTTGGGATTGAACCCTGCCAAAGGAACAGATAATGAAAGCCAAAACTGGATCAGAGCAATGGATTCAGAATAAGCAGATGTTTGGTTGCAAGTCTCTCCCCTTGAAAGTGGTTTCAACATCTGCTAACCTCCTATCTGCTGATCATGCAAACTACTGACCTACAACTGCTGCTCAAGAGAAAGACTGATTGAAGAACTAAAGCTCTGCTGCTCAATCTACTGCCTTGGTTCAAGCACTGCTGATCATAACAAGTACTGCTGGGTTCACAGCAGTGGAAGGATGCAGCAGCAGTTTATGTTTGTTTTATGTATTGAAATGTAATATCAGTAGTTAGCATAGCAGTGTCTGTATAGATCAGAGGTTAGAGTTTGTTAGGAGGTTAGATGTCACTTTCATGGTGACGTCAGCTTAGATGCTCAGTGGTTTGCAAGTGCCTATAAAGAGAACAGTACTCTGTACTGTTCTGTTTAGCTCTTTCACCATCTTCTTTCTGCACAAACAAACACTGAGCTCGGGCTGAGGGGGAGTTTGCATATCATACATACATTGTAATCGGAGTTTAAAATTAAATTTAATCATTTGATTCAGCGGTGAAAATGTATGATTGAAAGCATTTCTTCTGCACTACTCTTTCATTTGTTCATCTAAATTCAAACACAAATCACAATCAATCCAAACTCAGATCCTAACATTAATCCTCCAAAGCCGCTGAAAGACAACCCCAACAAAGAAACAAGAAAATATAGTGAATACCACAAAGGGAGCGGCCATGATACAAACGACTGCTTTCAGCTAAAGAAGCAGATTGTCACACCCCCAAAATCCACATGCGAAGTATGACCGCTTGGAGGCGTGACTGACCAGGATCAAGCCACCAATAATATTGAACATAACAATCAAGTAATTAAACCAAACCCAATATAATTGGTGTTTCAAAATAAACCAATCATGTTTAAGAAATTCAGTGAAAGCATAGTAATGTTTAAATATCCAAAACATAGTTTATGTTCAAATATTAAGTAACGGGACATAACAGTCAGTAATCCCACAACGACCGCTCCTCCCTGTGCAAGCTCCATAAGCACCTAACGACCTGCAAGGCATGTAACAACGAGTCAACAACAAAGTTGAGCGAGTTCACAGTTGGTTGTTTAGTTTTACCGGTTCGTTTTGAAATCATAAGTTGTTTCGTAAACCACGAGTTAACCAGTAACCTTTTGTTTCCCAAACCATAACCATAATCAGTGGGGGCTTCCCCGTGTGAACAACTAGACCGTTACCATATCGACCACTGACGAACAATAGTTGTGCCCTACCTCAATGTCTATCATCATTGACAGTTTGACATGATCCATTAGTACACGCCCGTTCGAATAACACGGTGTGAGGTTCGTCAAACCAAATAGCGCTATTAACTAAAGACCCGCTCGCCATCGGCCTCGGCGATTAAGTCGATATAGAGTGAGGGACTTCATGATAGAGTTTTGTCTAGTAAGTTTAAGGTTGTTGTCCTACTCAAGGAGGACGAACGTACATAGTTCTACCCAAGGAGAATACGCAAGATATATATTGGCATCCTACCCAAGGAGGATGGCCGTACATACTCTACCTAAGGAGAATATGTAGTTTGGTTTTAGTTCTTTAACCCATTCCCAACCCTAGGGAATCCCATGCCTTGTAGAAAGTGTGAACTCACCTTGGTTTGCTCGGTAAGATTAATTACTCGCTCAAATCAGTCAAAGCCTAGGATATGCACGTACACAATTAGTTTGCATCCACACAGTTCATGAATAGGTACAATCATAGCACACAGCAGTCACACAACTTGATCAATCCACAGTTTACGTGTATGTTTATGAACAATACGTATTAGTTAGGTACGCTAGTCATAACCAAATCATGCATATTTTCAACAGACAAGGGTCAGTACATAATCACACATTGTTATACTTGTTGCAATTACATTCTGTTTATGAGGTCCCTGCCTACGGCGAAACCCTTAAGCGACGAAACCCCCAAGTGACAAAACCACACAGGTTTCGTCTGCACTGAGGTATGACGAAACCCCACATGTTTCGTCGTCCATAAGGTTTCGTCGAAGGGAGGTTTTCGTTGACCATGCAACAGTTATACATACACACACCGAAAAACCCTAGACATCATCGTCAGCCGTTTCATCATAACATCGATCATACAGTTTCATTACAATTAAGCACTCATTATTCATCATTGATCTATCACACATAATATCTAGTATGAACCCTAAATCACAAGGTACCCTTATCCGATTTAGGTTGAAATCTGAATGTATTCAATAATGAGATCTATTTAGTACAATTACAATATTAACAGAAACATGAGTAGTGAACGTAACCAATTACAATCATGAATGACAGAATCATCAAACTTTCATAAGAACAACATCACACACAAACATCGAATTATCGGCACAACGATTCTAGGTTCCTAATGTTTACGAAAACCGTAACCCTACACACAAAATTCATCACTTAGCAATTACATCGAATCGTAGAGTTTTACACTAACCGTAACGCCAGATATTTTAGATAGATCGAGATGGATGGTGCTTGGGGTTCTCTACAATTGCCGCCGCACAGAGTTTCTATGGAAAGTGTCTCTAGGGTTTTGCCAGAATAACAATTCACGTAACCTACATCCTTATATACATAAGCTATACCGGGCTGGGCCCTTAATGGGTTTCGGCGAAACCTGGGCTGGCGAAACCCTAAGTTTCGTCGTATGGGTCATGGCGAAACCTCATGGTTTCGTCGAGACGGGTTGTGGCGAAACCCTTGGGTTTCATCGAGCTTATACGAGGTGAAACAATTTACTGTTTATAACTTTTAAACAGATTACAAACTAATATCACTAAACACATAAGCACAATAGTCACATAACGTCTCAACATATAATAAACGTGTACAGTTACAAGGCAAGCAAGTCGTGCAAATAAATAACTAAACAATTATCGCGCAATTAACGTGTAAAGGGAAGACCTTGGAAACTCGGGTTGTCACATTATCCCCAACTTGTAAGAAATTTCGTCCCGAAATTAGCACGTGGTTACTGAGGAAGCTAGCTGTGTTGCGTTGTTTCCCGGTTTTCCTGGGGTGTCACATCATCCCCCCGTTGATTTGGAATTTCGTCCCGAAACTCTGTAGTAGCTTCAGACTCAGTAGTGGTTGCACTGTTCCCGAACAACTGGGGATACTTGAGTTTCATGTGGTCTTCTCGTTCCCAGGTGAACTCTGGGCCACGACGGGAGTTCCAACGAACTCGAACAAGAGGTATTCTGGTGTGCTTGAGGACCTTAACGTCTCGGTCTGTGATTTAAACGGGTTCCTCGACGAATCGCAACTGATCGTCGATAGTGAGCTCCTTCAAAGGAACTATGAGGGTCTCATCTGATAGACATTTCTTCAGATTTGACACGTGAAATACGTTGTGAACTCCACTGAGTTCTGCGGGTAGGTTCAACTTGTAAGAGACTTTAACAATTTTCTCAATGATTTCGAACGGTCCGACGTATAGCGGATTGAGTTTGCCTCGTTTACCAAAACGAACTATACCTTTCCAAGGTGAGACTTTGAGTAGCACTCGATCCCCAACCTGGAACTCGAGTGGTTTCCTACGCTTATCAGCGTAGCTTTTCTGACGGTCACGAGCTGCCGCCATACGTTGTCGTATCTGAGCAATCTTCTCAGTCATGTCTACCACAAGTTCTGGGCCAGTGATTTGGCTGTCGCTAACCTCTGCCCAACAAAGGGGTGATCAGCATTTGCGTCTGTACAATGCCTCAAATGGAGCGGCCTGGATACTGGTGTGGTAGCTGTTATTATACGAAAATTCCACTAACGGTAGATGTTTTTCCCAACCATTGCCAAAATCGATTACACATGCCCTAAGCATGTATTCAAGGGTTTGGATGGTGCGCTTAGACTGCCCATCCATTTGTGGATGATAAGCGGTGCTCATGTCTAAACGTGAGCCAAAAGACTTGTGCATTGCTTGCCACAGCTCAGAAGTAAAACGTGCATCATGATTGGAAATAATGGAAGTTGGCACCCCGTGCCTCGAAACCACTTCCTTTAAGTATACGTCTGCTAAAGTAGAAAACTTATCTGTTTCTTTGATAGCCAAGAAGTGTGTGGACTTAGTCAATCGATCCACTATCACCCAAATAGTGTCATTTCCGCGTTGAGACCTAGGCAGGCCAGTAACGAAATCCATGGAAATTTGCTTCCATTTCCATTGTGGTATCTTTGGTTGTTGGAGTAGGCCCGATGGTGTCTGGTACTCAGTCTTGACTCTCGCACAAGTCAAACATTTGCCAACGTAGGTTGCTATGTGGGCTTTCATGCTAGGCCACCAGTATGTAGTCTTTAAGTCGTGGTACATCTTATCCGAACCAGGATGTACCGAATAACGAGACTTATGTGCTTCATCCATCACAAGCTCGCGTAAGTTTCCATAGTGTGGGACCCAGATGCGCCCTGTAACGTTGTAAGCACCGTCTTCTTTCTGTTCCAATCGTTTCCTTGATCCATGTAGGGACTCCGCCCTGACGTTCTCTGCTTTTAATGCTTCGACCTGAGCATCTCGTATTTGTGTAAGAAGACTAGATTGGATGGTAAGTTGTAATGCTCGCACACGCTTAGGTGTAGTATCTTTTCGGCTGAGGGCGTCGGCCACAACATTGGGTTTGCCCGGATGGTACTTGATCGCGCATTCGTAATCATTCAGGAGCTCGACCCATCGACGTTGTCGCATGTTCAACTCCTTCTGCTTGAAGATATGCTCGAGACTCCTGTGATCGGTGTAAATGGTGCACTTGGTACCGTACAGGTAATGTCTCCATATCTTGAGTGCGAAAAACAACAGCACCCAGCTCTAGATCGTGTGTAGTGTAATTCCTTTCGTGAACTTTAAGTTGGCGCGATGCATAAGCAATGACTTTATCACGTTGCATCAACACACAGCCAAGACCCTGAATTGACGCATCACAATAAACCACAAAATCGTCTGTGCCCTCTGGCAATGAGAGAATAGGTGCGCTACAGAGTCTATCCTTTAAGTGCTGAAAATGCTGATTCCTGTGCATTACCCCAACGATACGTGACACCTTTCTGAGTTAGTGAGGTGAGAGGTTGAGCAATCTTGGAGAAATCCTTGATGAACCTTTGGTAGTAGCCCGCCAAACCCAAGAATTGGCGGATTTCTGTTGGTGTACGGGGTGTAGGCCAGTTCTTGATCGAGTCTACCTTGGATGGATCTACATGAATCCCATCCTTGTTTACCACGTGGCCTTGAAAGTGAACTTCGCGAAGCCAAAAGTCGCATTTCGAAAACTTAGCGTACAACTGTTCTGTTCGGAGGAGTTCCAAAATAAGCCGTAGATGGTGCTCGTGTTCCTCCTGACTCTTAGAATAGATCAGGATGTCGTCGATGAATACAATAACAAACTTATCCAAGTAGGGCTTGCACACTCTGTTCATAAGATCCATGAAGACTGCAGGTGCATTCGTCAATCCGAAAGGCATAACTAGAAACTCGTAATGCCCATAACGAGTTCTAAACGCCGTCTTAGCAATATCCTCGTCTCGAACTCTCAGTTGGTGGTAGCCTGACCTCAGTTCAATCTTCGAGTAGTAGCTCGACCCTTGCAGCTGATCGAACAAGTCATCAATGCGTGGAAGTGGATAGCGGTTCTTCACAGTCACCTTGTTGAGTTCGCGGTAGTCAATACATATTCTGAAGGTACCGTCCTTTTCTTCACAAATAACACTGGAGCTCCCCAGGGCGAAGAGCTAGGACGAATAAAACCCTTATCCAAGAGCTCTTGTAGTTGAGTGGATAGTTCTTCAAGTTCTGATGGAGCTAAACGATAAGGTGCTCGAGCTATGGGCACTGCTCCAGGAGCTAGCTCGACTTGAAACTCAACTTGCCGATGAGGCGGAAGACCTGGTAGTTCCTCAGGGAATACCTCAGGAGTGTTACGTACAATCAGGATATCTTCTATCTTTTTCTCTTTCTTCGAGGTGTCAGTAACGAGTGCTAATATAGCAGTGTGGCCCTTTCGCAAACACTTCTGGGCCTTAAGGAAAGAGATGATGCCCACAACAGCACCACTATTATCGCCTTGAATCACTAAAGGTTCTTCACCAGAACGAGGAATGCGAACGATCTTCTCCTTACAAAGGATCTCTGCTCGATGTTGAGATAGCCAATCCATACCAATAACGATGTCGAAACTACCTAGAACGATAGGAATGAGGTCGATAGAGAAGGTCTAACCAGCTAAGATGAGATTACAACCCTTAACTATATGCGTGGCTTCAAGATTTTTACCGTTTGCTAGTTCTACCATGTGCTTGGTGTTTAAAAGTGTTGGGGTACGTTTAAGCATTTGACTAACTTTTAGAGACACATAACTGGTATCGGCACTCGAATCAAATAAAACATTAACATAAAAGTTGTCCAGTAGAAACTTACCCATCACAACGTTGGGATCATTCCTTGCATCACCCTGACCAATCACAAACGCACGGCCCCAGGCGCCATTGTTTCCAGTGTTTTCCCGGTTGTTACCCCCATTGTTGTTTCCGGTCCCCTGATTGTTGTTGTTATTCTGATTCTGGTTCAACTGGGGGCAGTTTCTCTTGAAGTGACCTTCAGCACCACACTGAAAGCATCCCCTGTTACCCTGCTGTTGCTGCGGGTGATTCTGTGGAGCCTGCTGTTGCAGTTGGCGATTCTGATTCACAGGTCGTGCGCCCCTGCAATCCTTTGCTTCATGACCAAACTTGTTACACCTCAGACAACGACCCTTGTTGTACTGCCCACTATGATGCCTGTTGCATCGGTTGCACTTGGGGTGGTTTCCCCTGTATCCCCCCTGTCCTTGACTACCAGAAGATTGCTGACCAGGACTCTGGTAGTCATCAGTCTTTCGCTGCTGGGACTGAGACTGAGCCGATGTTGAACCCTTGCTTGAGACTCCATCCCATTTGCGCTTGTTGTCGCTGGGGGCATCAGAAGTAGTAGTGACTGTAGCAGTAGTACCAATACGCTTGGGCAGTTTGTTCTGTTCCACCGCTTGATCAGTGAGACGATGAGCAAGTTGAGTGACTTGCTGGATGGTGCCTAGATTAGCCGCGGTCACATGACTCTGAATTCTGGCACAAGACCCTTGAGATATAGCTCGATGCGCTTGATGGGAGGGTCTACCATAGTGGGACACAATATTGCCAGCTCGTTTGATCCTTTCGTATACGCTTCGATTTCCGACCCTGTCATCTTTAAGTTGAAGAACTCGACTTCCAACTTGTGGATGTCATCACGACTACAATACTCTTCCTTAATCAGATCCTTGAAGTCGTTCCATGGGGTAGCATTAGCAGTAACAATCCCCAGCATTTGAACCTGAGCGTTCCACCACGTAAGCGCTATACCTTCAAGAGTTGTAGGATCGTTTTGTGACCCAAACGAGTCGATTAGAAGAGTTAAACTCAGTTTTAGAGGCGGAAACTAAGAAACCGAGGTCAATTCAGCTAGAATATCACTTTAAACTGTTGTTTCTATTGATTGAATGCCGTTTACAGTTCTAACAACACTTCGGCAGCACTTCGTTGCAAACTGGAAGAACAACATGCTGATTTCACTCCAAGGACTACTATATATAGGGTTGCTGATTTCGCTTGAACACTCTCAAGCGGAATCAGAAACTTAGTTTCGAGCGGAATTAGTCTTGAACCCTCGAGTGGAATTAGACATTATAGTGATTTCGCTTGAAATGACATCGTGTCATTTCGAGCGGAATCAGCACTAATTCACATATTCTCGATTCTCGAGCCCTAATCTAACCTATTCTATACAAGACTCGATACAAGACGAAGATGACAGACGGATGCACCAACAAACTCCCCCTCGGATGTTGACGGAGACTTCAATGTCAAGTCTTCGCACCTTCAGTCTTTATCAGTCTTCGGGCTTCTCTTTGAAGTAATTGACGCTGTAAGTATCCTTCAATCTCTATCTTCTCTTTTCTCTATCAACAACAAACTCCTTCTCTCGGATGTTGACCTCTTCAATCCATCAGCACCAACATATACTCTCTCTCAAATCAGCAGAAACAATCTCAGGATTAGAAGCCTGGCACTTTGCAAGTCAGACTCCCGCTCTCAGTCAGGTGGGATCGCAGTCTGGCTTTCACAGGTTCAGAATCCATTCCAAGATCGTGATCTGGCTCTCCTCCAGCTCAGGTTATCTGCACAATCTCTACCTCAAACATATGTTTTCTAATATAAACTTTTAATTCACTCAGACACCACTTGTAAAAATCATAAAATGATCTAACATTTAGTCTCTGATGAACCACTTGCAGGAGTATCATTCTCAAAACTTCTGATGACCACTAGAAAGATAGAAACTCTTAAACACACTCTCCCAAACCAACTATCGTCATGTTTGGCACTTGGAATTTTGAAAATCAGCTCTTCAACACCAGTTGTCGAAAATCTTTTTGGAATTTTCAAAATTTATGCTAAAACACACTAAAATCTTTTTGGAATTTTTGAATATAAGGAATGCAGTAAAGAAATATTTACAGACATATTTTAGTGAGTTTATGTAAGAGGATCATATCAGTTTATGAGACATATCACCAACACCGTTAAGCTTCATTTCATTTTAAGTTCTAAACAATTCACCTAGATTGTCAGTATATTGATCCACTTTAAATTTTCACCCAAAGTTCAATTGTTTCGAGATACGATATTAAGGTCTTAATGGCTTAAACTTAATCGATGTCCCACTACTTGAATATACTCCCGTATCCAGATCCCAATATTCAGTCTTACAGGTGAGTATACCACAGATGATATCTGTAAATGGGTTAGATGCGAAATCGTGAGAGCTCAGGTCAGAACTTCCGTTCAGTAGAGAGATGATGGTTCGAATTTTGTTGTGTCCCCTTTAGAGGATCTTTTGTTTCAACAGCAATGACTATCAAATTCATTATTTCATCAATTTGCTAAGGGCGAGCTTATATTTCAAAGCATTTGCAGAAAGTATTATCCGGGGACTAGGTCAGAATTTCCATTCAGCAGAACTCCCGGGATAATACCCCAGATATCACTGAGTATAAAGACCTAGTATCTCAGAAAGAGGGACCTTTCAAACAAGATTTTGGGGGTTACCCATATATCCAAGTTTTGTTACCCACGAAATAAGCAAGTTTGAATTTTTAAGTTTATATCTCGTCACAATTTACTAAATGAGCAAAAACCTACTGGCATATCCGCAATGAGATTGTTTATCACATTTTTAACTTTTCAATTCTTTAGCATGTTGTGATAGTCCACTGATGTACTATCATTTCCTCTTTTTCACAACAAAACTCATTTTTGATTTTATCATGTTTTTTACTTTTTCAAATTTTCTAATGTTTTTGGATTTTCTGAAATTTTTATACTCCCCCTAAAATTCAAACACATTTAAAAGAAAATATGAAAACAAACTATACAAGAACATGACAACTGATATGAATCACTTCAATTCTCCATCCACTTGGCATAAATAATCAGAACTCCCCCTTTCAACAAACTATTTTCTCATTATGATTTCAAAACACTTAAGTTTGTTTTAATCAAAATGATTTTTCCAGAAAATAAGTTTAGTTGATTTTCTCACTTGTAGGGATTGGGATGTGGTTCATCATTTTGTCTTCAACCACTTGTATGAGGATTACATCAAGTTCAACTTAATGACCTTGATTAATCACTTTTTCAAAACAAACCTCTGTACCACTTGTACAACAAACATAACCAAATACAAAGAATGATGCCGATTCATGTTCCACGCTTACCAACCTGGGAACTCCAGCAAGTCAGGTTTTTCTATTCAAAGAAAATATCCACCCAAGCCTGACCAGCCTTGGGTGTCACCGAGTCATCAACACTCGGTTTCTTACCTCCCCTCTTCTTCTCATAGAACTCTTTAACCCCTTTGACTTTTCGATCAATCATCTTTTCCAAAGATATGTTTAACTTTGGGGTTAAAGGCCTTTTCGACATCAAACACCTTTTTATCATCATAAAATTGGTTTGATATTTCAACTTTACCAATTTTCTTTTTAAAATTTTCAGCACTTAATGGTGGAAAATTTTCATCATCCATCTGAGTTACAGATTTTTCACATTCTGAAACAACCTGTGGCTCATCTGACTTTGTGGAATCAGATTCATCGCCAGAAGATAGCTCCTCTGATTTTGACCTATCAGAATCATCGCTAGAACTTCCACTAGACTTCTTAACAACCCATTTCTGGTTGTCAGATTTAGCTCTCTTCTTATAAAACTTGTTTGAACATTCACCAATTTCAAATTTTTAATTTTTGAATAATTTGGTTCGGTCAATTGGTGGTTTAAATTCAACAACTTTGTTCTTTAGTTTACGAGAAACTCCCTGTTTTGATTGTATTGCCTTAGAACACTCTCTGGCAATATGTCCAACATAGTTGCATTGGAAACAGGTTCTCGTATCTTTCTTCTGACCAGCAACCTTCATCTCTTCTTGCTTCTTTGCAAGGAATTCTTTGTTTGATTGTTTTCTGAACAATCTTTCTTTCTCTTCTTCAGAAGATGTACCTGAAACAAATGTCGTTTTTGCTTTAAAATCACGAACATATTTTTCATTTTTCTGTTTTCTATTGGAGTAAAACCAAGACCTTTCTTTTTGAAATTACGGTTAGGGTTGGTTTCTTGTGAAAACCAGAACCAAAACTGTAACCTTTTTTCTTGTTAAATCTTTGTTGAACTCTTGAGGTGTATTTTTTAGGTTTTTCAATAAGATGTAAATCTTTTATTTCAGAAATATTAATTTCTGTTAGTTTGAAAACCTTTTTAATCAATTCAGTTTTGACACCTCTTATTGGAAATTCCTCATTAGAATATAATTTGTCTGAATCATTCAAAGTATAAGCAACTTTAAACGATTCATCAATCAAATTAGATTTTGATAACAGGAATTCATTATTATAAACTCTTTTGACCTGATTTTCATATTGACCCAGAGTGCTGGACTCAGACTTTGACTCTGAACTAGACTCCGACTTTGACTTCTCAGTTTCATCGTTATCTAACAGATGATCCACCACTATCTTCAACAATTGAGATTGTTGATCAGTGTCAGACGATGTAAACATGACATCTATGTTTTCTGGCAAATTAACTGAGGACTCCGACTCCCATTGTAAGTTTGTAGCCTTTTTTACTCTTTCATCATTTGGATTTCTGGGCAAATATCCATTATCCAGCGGGGGTGGACACTTGTTGTAACTGACACCTTGTTTCTTACAAGAATTTTTCTTGTCAGCCTTTTTCTTAGTGTCTTTCTTCTTCTCAGTCTTTTTCTCTGAAATCTTTTCTTTAGAAACTTTTTCAGCATTCTTTTCTTCAGTTACTTCATCATCTTCAAATGCCTTCATGCCTTCAACAGTAGGATAGATCCTGTCAATGACAAAAGAAGTACATGAGTAACTTTTCAACAAACGGTTTACTCTTTCAGTCTCAATTCTTTGTAACTCAAGCTTTTGTACCAAAGCAGCACACTTTTCAATATAATTGTTCACAACTTTTTGCTTTGTAATGAATGCTCCTTGAAGAGTTTTCATAGCAGATGCCTGTTCTTCACTTGTGTCATTATACATGTTCATTGCTTTGTTCAACACATCGTAAGATTCCTTCAACCTGTTCATGTTGTTGATCAACTCACTGTTTTTCATGATCTCACAGGTTTCACAGTTCACAGGAATCTCTTTTGCAATAACCTCTTCATTAATTTTAAACTTTGGAACTTCTTTCACTTTTCTTTTCACCACCGGAGCTTCATCATCACTGCTCGCTGGTGTCTTGATCTTCTTCTTTTTCTTCTTGGCTTTTTCATTTTCACTGTCTCTTTCGGCCATCATCTTCAGATGTTCTGCCATTCTTCTTGCATAGTACTCAGTATCATCATCACTATCTTCTTCAACTTGGACAACAAAAGCTGTGTGAGCTGTATGGGCTGTGGCTTGATCAGGAATATAATCATCCCAAGTGAAATTCTCCCAGCTAAAACCTTCAGGTAATTTCTCATCATCTTGATCAATCACACATGCTTTAGAATCAGATGGAATATACTTATCCCAGTTAAAACCTGATGATGGATTCTTCTCATCTTGATTCACCATACAAGCTCTCTTTGACGGATCTTCAATCACATTTCTGCCATGTGAAGTTTATGCCTGATGTTGTTGTTGCTGAGGTGATTGTTGAGCAACTTGATGGTAGATGGCCTTTCGATAGTAATCATTGTTGTTGTTGAAAGGATTCTGAGCTCCACTTGCTTCGCAATTGGTGCACTCCCTGTTGAAGTGTCCTTTTTCCCTGCATCGAAAACAAGTGACCTTAGATTTATCAAAACCTAAAGTAGAAACACTAGCCTCACGGAGATCATCTCTTCCTGTAATCTTCTTGAATTTCTCAGCTCTCCTCAACACGCTAGCCAAGCACCACTTTATGTCCATCAGTTCCATCTCTTCAGCATCGATCTGGTCGTAATCCTCCTTAGTAAGCATTGGATTCCCGATCCGACCTGCAACAAAACTACCATATGATTCTAAAACAGTTCCCAATAAAGACATATGGCTTTTTGCTATTTCCACAGTGTAATCTTGATCATTTTCAAGATTTAACACAATGTTGCATTGATGTTTTTTGCCATTTCTAGATGTTGAAACATTTGGATCAAATGATGGAAATGATGAGAAACTTGTGTTGCTGTTTGATCCTTTGGATGAACTTCCAGATGAGTTCTTTGCATTGAAAGCAGTTTTAACTTTTGGTGACATGTTGGTTGTTTTATCATTCAACCCTGATTCGTAGTACAACTCGATGTCTTGTTCACCATCAAACACTTTCATTCTGGAGATTTTTATCTGTTCCATTTCCTGAGCCTCAATCTTTTCAATGAATTTGCTAAGTGTCAAATTGTTGAATCCTTTTTTGTTTCTTAGCATCATCTAGTATGTACCCCATTTCTCATATGGTAATGCATCAGCCAGTTTCTCAATCAGCTCTTCGTTCTCTTTGGTGATACTAGCCCTCTTCATGTTTACCAATAAATTGCAGTATCTTTCAATTATCTCCTTTGTACTTTCGTTTTTCAAACCACGAAATAAATCAAACTCCTTTTTTAGAAGTGATTTCTTGTTTTTGATCATTTCTTGGCTTCCAAGAAACTTAGATCGCAATGCTTTCCAAATCGAGTATGCACTCCCAGTGTGTTGCAGTAAAACCATGATATCCTCCTTGACTGCCTGTTGTAATAAGCTAATCATCATCTTTTCGTTTTTATACTTCTTTTTCTCATCGGGACTAAGATGTTTGATAGGAATCACATCTTCGGTGTCATTGGTTGGTCTAACGTACTTAGTCTCAACGCATTCCCAAGCATCTAGATAGTTAGCTTGCACCCAGTTCTCAAAACGTTCTTCCCAAGTCTTATACTCCTCAATGTTCATGAGTTTGGGCGGTTTTTGCATAGTTCCCGTTTCGTTTTCTAGCATCGTTTGCTGAGCCACTGTGATCGGGGTAGCAAAGGCATTATAAAACTCCTCGTTGTCCATGTTTCGGTTTTCAAGAAATTTCTCAAACAGTCCTTTCAAGCGGAATACCAAGTTTCAAACAAAATCCCTTTTCAAGCGAGATCACTGATTCAAGCGGAATCAGTTGATACTTTTCAAGCGGAACCTTTGATTTGGAGCGGAATCAAAAAATAATTTGGAGCGGAATCACCAAACAGTTTTTGGAGCGGAATTACACACTAACTTGGAGCGGAATCTCAGTTGAAGCGAAATCAACCAGAAACTTTCAAGCGGAAACACATTTCTGAGCAGAATCAAAGCTAAACTTCAAGCGGAATCAATTGTGACGTCATCATTCAATCGAACCTTTTCAAGCGAAATCACTGAAAATATCAGTTTTAGATTGAATTTTAACTTGAAACTTTTAAGGCTTTGATAATATGTAATTCCGAGTGCACTGTGTGAATTTGAGCCGATTTTAACCGTGAAAAGTTTTGAATTTCGAAAAAGAATGGTGTAGAAACAGAAATAACAGCTGAATTGTATAGAAATATTCTTCCTGAGCCCGGATACCACTTGTAGGATCGTTTTGTGACCCAAACGAGTCGATCAGAAGAGTTAAACTAAGTTTCAGAGGCGGAAACTAAGAAACCGAGGTCAATTCAGCTAGAATATCACTTTAAACTGTTGTTTCTATTGATTGAATGACGTTTACAGTTCTGACAACACTTCGACATCACTTCGTTGCAAACCGGAAGAACATCATGCTGATTTCGCTCCAAGGACTACTATATATAGGGTTGCTGATTTCGCTTGAACACTCTCAAGCGGAATTAGAAACTTAGTTTCGAGCGGAATCAGTCTTGAACCCTCGAGCGGAGTTACACATTATAGTGATTTCGCTTGAAATGACATCCTGTCATTTCGAGCGAAATCAGCACTAATTCACATATTCTCGATTCTCGAGCCCTAATATAACCTATTCTATACAAGACTCGATACAAGACGAAGATAACAGGCGGATGCACCAACAAGAGTACCAGTAGCATACTTCACCCTACGAGCCTCAGGGCATTCGCACATCTCGAAAACAGACTCGAGCTTCTCAAACCAGTGGAGGAGGCCTACAGCTCCTTCAGTGCCGTTGAAAGTAGTAGGTCGGCAGTCCATAAAAGTTTTGAAGGTACATGCAGGAGGCTGAGCATGTTGACCTGTCGTGTGTGTAAGAAGAGACAAAGTTAAACACAAGTGTTGGTTCACGAGAGTAGGATCTAAATATCCAAGAGTAAGTTGCAATGGCAGGTTATACCTCCTGCCTGAGCGGCTGCGAGTGCTGCAGTAACTTATTCATTGATTAGAGTCATTAGCTGGGCTTGAGTTAGGTTAACGCGTCCACTCATGATCTTCATACCAAAGGAAACATGAGTGAGAGAGGTTCGCAAAGTAAGATGACAGAAAAGAGTAAACACACATGTGTTTTCAAACAATAGTTGTTACGTTCATCTAAGCATACCATAAGAAAAGTTCTATATGACTAGCAAGTAGGCAATATAAACATAAACCATATCACCTATAGTGTTGAGCCTTGCACGTGGAGCGAAGCGTCGTTGTGGATCATTGAGCAAGTCACTATAACCAATGGCTCTGATACCAATCTGTCACACCCCCAAAATCCACATGCGGAGTATCACCGCTTGGAGGCGTGACTGACCAGGATCAAGCCACCAATCATATTGAACATAGCATTCAAGTAATTAAACCAAACCCAATATAATTGGTGTTTCAAAATAAACCAAACATGTTTAAGAAATTCAGCGGAAGCATAGTAATGTTTAAATATCCAAAACATAGTTTATGTTCAAATATGAAGTAGCAGGACATAACAGTCCGTAATCCCACAACGACCGCTCCTCCCTGTGCAAGCTCCATAAGCACCTAACGACCTGCAAGGCATGTAACAATGAGTCAACAACAAAGTTGAGCGAGTTCACAGTTGGTTGTTTAGTTTTACCAGTTCGTTTTGAAATCATAAGTTATTTCGTAAACCACGAGTTAACCAGTAACCTTTTGTTTCCCAAACCATAACCATAATCAGTGGGGGGCTTCCCCGTGTGAACCACTAGACCGTTACCATATCGACCACTGACGAACAATAGTTGTGCCCTACGTCAATGTCTATCATCATTGACCGTTTGCCATGATCCATTAGTACACGCCCGTTCGAACGACACGATGTGAGGTTTGTCAAACTTAATAGCGCTATTAACTAATGACCCGCTCGCCATCGGCCTCGGCGATTAAGTCGATATAAAGTGAGGGACTTCATGATAGAGTTTTGTCTAGTAAGTTTAAGGTTGTTGTCCTACCCAAGGAGGATGAACGTACGTAGTTCTACCCAAGGAGAATACGCAGGATATATAGTGGCATCCTACCCAAGGAGGATGGTCATACATACTCTACCCAAGGAGAATATGTAGTTTTCCATTTTAGTTCTTTTACCCATTCCCAACCCTTGGGAATCCCATGCCTTGTAGAAAGTGTGAACTCACCTTGGTTTGCTCGGTAAGATTAATTACTCGCTCAAATCAGTCAAAGCCTAGGATATACACGTACACAATCAATTTGCATCCACACAGTTCACGAATAGGTACAATCATAGCACACAGCAGTCATACAACTTGATCAATCCATAGTTTACGTGTATGTTTATTAACAGTACGTATTAGTTAGGTACGCTAGTCATAACCAAATCATGCATATTTTCAACAGACAAGGGTCAGCACATAATCACACATTGTTATACTTGTTGCAATTACATTCTGTTTGTGAGGTCCCTGCCTACGGCGAAACCCCTAAGCGACGAAACCCCCAAGTGACGAAACCACACAGGTTTCGTCTACACTGAGGTATGACGAAACCCCACCTGTTTTGTCGTCCATAAGGTTTCGTCGAAGGGAGGTTTTCGTTGACCATGCAACAGTTATACATACACACACCGGAAAACCCTAGACATCATCGTCAGCCGTTTCATCATAACATCGATCATATAGTTTCATTACAATTAAGCACTCATTATTCGTCTTTGATCTATCATGCATAATATCTTGTATGAACCCTAAATCACAAGGTACCCTTATCCGATTTAGGTTGAAATCTGAATGTATTCAATAATGAGATATATTTAGCACAATTACAATATTAACAGAAACATGAGTAGTGAACGTAACCAATTACAATCATGAACGACAGAATCATCAAACTTTCATAAGAACAACATCACACACAAACATCGAATTATCGGCACAACGATTCTAGGTTCCTAATGTTTACGAAAACCCTAACCCTACACACAAAATTCATCACATAGCAATTACATCGAATCGTAGAGTTTTACACTAACTGTAACGCCGGATATTTTAGATAGATCGAGATGGATGGTGCTTGGGATTCTCTACAATTGCCGTCGCACAGAGTTTCTATGGAAAAAGTCTCTAGGGTTTTGCCAGAATAACAATTCACGTAACCTACGTCCTTATATACATAAGCTATACCGGGCTGGGCCCTTAATGGGTTTCGGCGAAACCTGGGCTGGCGAAACCCTAAGTTTCGTCGTATGGGTCATGGCGAAACCTCATGGTTTCGTCGAGATGGGTTGTGGCAAAACCCTTGGGTTTCATCGAGCTTATACGAGGTGAAACAATTTACTGTTTTTAACATTTAAACAGATTACAAACTAATATCACTAAACACATAAGCACAATAGTCACATAACGTCTCAACATATAATAAACGTGTACAGTTACAAGGCAAGCAAGTCGTGCAAATAAATAACTAAACAATTATCGCGCAATTAACGTGTAGAAGACATTGGAAACTCGGGTTGTCACACAGGTTGAGTACTTTGTGAAAGCAGGTAAATTGGCACATCTAGTGAGGGATATCAAGCAGGGCCCGTCCCCCGTCAAGGAAGAAAACGATAAAGCGGCGGGAAAAAGACCGCGAGAGCTAAATATGGTATACGCGGATAAGGGAAAAGGGGCAAAGCGGAGTTTCTTCACGCTCGAACCCTGGATGTTAGCCACCATGACCATCAAGCCTCGCGTAGAAGACTTGCACCTCCCCACGGATGCTCTGATCATATCCGCTGTAGTAGGGGATTATCACATGAGAAGGATCCTTGTAGATACCGGTAGTTCAGAAGACATTATCTATGAGCACTGTTTCAATAGAATGCAACCAAAAGACAAAAGGCTGTTTGAGTCGGTGCACGCCCCCATTAAAGGTTTCACAGGAGAAAAGGTTGACCCTATTGGTCAGATTACCTTTCCAGTCACATTCGGACAAGTGCCCCGAGAAAGGACCATACTCCTAACATTCCTTGTGGTACATGCTGAGTCATACCACAATGTGATCATTGGAAGGTTCACCCTAGGAAAATTGGACGCTATAGTCTCCACGGCGCGGGGTTTCATGAAGTTTCCTACCCCGTGGGGTGTTGCAACGGTGTGTCGTGACAAACTAAGGGAGGTATTGAACACCAAAAGATGTCGCCAAGGACCTACCGGGGCCATCGGCCCGGAAAGATGGGTATTAAGCACACGCCATCCGGATCAGACAGTTACGATAGGAGACAGCCTCTCCCTTGAGGTTAAAAACGATTTGAAACAACTGCTGAGAAGGAATGTAGATATTTTTGCTTTCGAACATTCCGACATGACGGGAATACCCCGCGATAAGGCAGAGCACAAGCTAGCAACACTCCCCGGTATTAAGCCAGTCGCGCAGGGTAAGCGTAGTATGGCTCTGTATCGAAAGGCAGCGGTTGTCAGAGAGGTACGAAAGTTGGTGGAAGTTGGAATCCTCAGAGAAACACAGTATCATACATGGGTATCAAACCCTGTGATGGTAAAGAAACCCGACGGCACATGGCGGATGTGCATTGATTTCAAAGACCTGAACAAAGCATGCCCCAAAGACGCGTACCCACTGCCCGAGATGGACTTCAAGGTTGACTCCCTGGTCCCTTATAGGTATAAGTGCTTTTTAGACGCCTATAAAGGGTATCACCAGATCAAGATGTCCAAAGAAGACGAAGAAAAAATGGCGTTTCACACCGACGTAGGCATCTTTTGTTACACTAAGATGCCTTTCGGCTTACGAAACGCCGGGGCCACTTACCAGCGACTCATGGATAAAGCCTTCGAAACACAAATCGGCAGAAATTTAGAAGTATATGTTGATGATCTGGTGATCAAGAGTAGGGAAGAAAACAAATGCTGGAAGACATTGAAGAAACTTTCCAAAGGCTCAGAGAATACAATATCAAACTCAACCCCAAGAAATGATCTTTCGGGGTAGTAGAAGGAAAGTTCTTGGGCGTGGTAGTCACCCGGAACGGCTTTAAAGCTAACCCGGAAAAGGTAGCCGCCATAAAGCGGATGCCCTCTCCCAGGACTTTGAAAGAAGCGCAAGCGTTAAACGGGCGTTTAGTGGCTATAAACAAATTCTTAGCAAGGCATGCGGAAAGATCTTCGCCATTTATAAAGACACTAAAAGATTGCCTCAACAAGAAGAATTTCAAATGGACCGGCGAAGCGGAGGAATCCCTACAAGACATGAAACGCTTCATCGAAAAATTACCCATGTTGACAGCGCCATTCCCTAACGAAGTGCTTAAAATGTATTTGGCAGCAACCCATAACGCGGTAAGCGCGGTACTCATGGTGGAAAGAGATGGGAAGCAAACACCCATATACTACATAGGCCGGGTATTGGCGGGACCCGAAACGTGGTATCCAACCCTGGAAAAGTTGGTACTAGCACTGGTTCACGCCACCCGGCGATTGCGAAGGTACTTTCAGGCGCACTGCGTACAGGTCTTGACGAATTACCCGCTGCAGCAAATTTTGCACAAACCAGAAATCTCTGGAAGATTAGCCAAATGGGCGATCGAATTAGGAGCTTTGGATATCGAATATCGAAAACGAACAACAGTCAAAGGGCAGGTGATCGCCGACTTTTTGGCCAAAATCCCTGATGGAGAAACTATAGTGGACCCCGCCATCCAGGACATCCCGGAATCCAGTACTGCCCGACAAACCTGGAAACTTTACACCGACGGATCATCTAGTGGAAAAGGGTCCGGGGCAGGTCTAATGTTGATAAGCCCAGACGAAATAGGATTGATGTACGCTTTATGTTTCGATTTCGAATGTTCCAACAATGAAGCAGAATACGAGGCGCTACTCGCAGGGTTGAGAATGGCCCAATCTATGGGAGCTACATGAGTGGATGCATATGTTGATTCTTTATTGGTTAATAATCAAGTAAATGAGACGAATGAAGCTAAAGATGAATCAATGGCAAGATACCTGGCAAAAACAAAGGAGATAATGGCTTCCTTCGATAATGTCACACTCAACCACGTTCACAGAGGAAAAACCCAAATAGCGGATGCTTTAAGAAAACTCGCCACTTCGGGTATGGAAAAAGAAGTAAAAGTTGAAACATTGCAGATGCCCTCAATTGAACCCCGGAACGTCTCCGCCGTTACAGTGGAGGAACCGTGCTGGTACACCCCAATGCTAAAATTCCTTACTAAGGGGGTGTTACCCCCTACTAGGGGCAAGGCTCAAAAGGTACAGACAAAGGCACTGCAATACGAAGCGAACAACATCGTCCTATATCGAAAGTCATACTTGGGACCACTCTTGCGGTGTGTCTCCCCGGTAGAAGCAAAATACTTGATCCAAGAGATTCATGCCGGCATATGCGGCATCCATGCTGGACCACGGGCAGTTGTGGCTAAAATTCATAATGCCGGGTACTATTGGCCTGGGATGCACGAAGACGCGGTACAAGAACTCAGAAAGTGCCGTAGCTGTCAGAAATTCGCCCCTCAAACACTCAGGACCAAGAACAACTTAATCCCGGTTACAACGGCCTGGCCTTTTCAAAAGTGGGCAGTGGATATTGTTGGACCATTCCCGCTAGCTCCCGGAAGGCTAAAATACTTAATTGTGGCGATTAATTACTTTACCAAGTGGGTGGAAGCCAAGCCTTTGGCTAAAATCACAGCAGAAAATGCCAAAAAGTTCCTTTGGGAAAACATAGTATGTCAGTTCGGACTACCGCTATACCTGGTAAGCGACAACGGAACACAGTTCACCGATAAAATTTTGAAGGAATGGTGCGCCCACCTCCAGATCCAGCAAATCTTCACGTCGGTGGCACATCCTCAAGGAAATGGCCAGGTAGAGTGGGCGAATAGGAGTTTGCTGGATGGCATAAAAAGAAGGTTAGATTATGAGGGAAGCTCCTGGATGGAAGAACTGCCAAATGTCCACTGGGCACACTGAACAATGCCCAAGACAAGCAATAATGAAACCCCCTTCAGCCTAACCTACGGTGCGGAAGCGATGATACCCGCAGAAGCGGGATTGCCATCATTACGTCGCCTCACCACCGGCGATGATAATGATAGGCTCCTAAGGGAAGGCCTGGATCTACTCAAAGAAAGGCGCGAAGCTGCCGCTATCAACGAAGCAAAATACAAGAAGATACTAGAAACGTACTACAACAAACGCGTGGCACAACATACTTTCAAAGAAGGTGACTACGTCATGCGCGATAATGAAGCCAGTAGAGCGGAACCCTCAGGCAAACTAGGACCCAACTGGGAGGGCCCCTACGTCATTCGAGAAGATCTGGGCAAAGGGGCCTACTGCTTGTCCAGGCTAGATGGTACCGCTGTACCGCGTAGCTGGAACATAGCCCAATTGAAAAAATGTTATCTGTAATGCCTTGCTCCTAACAGCAAGATTAGATTTTTCTTTTTCTGGCAAACAAGTGTAATCCATCCACAGCGATGTCGCTTCTTCTCATCTAAGTTTTGAGTTTAATAAAAGTTATTTCCTTTTGTTTTTCCTCATTACTTAAGCATATAAGTCATAGGGTCAATACATACAGCGCTAAGAGCGGGTATCTTGGTAATAGATACGATAACCGCTGCAAGAAGATAGGTATTTTGGTAATAAATACATACGAACTATCTTACACAAACCAAGTACTTGTCCCTGTTGTTAAAAACCAACATAGGGAAACTAAAAAAGAACATGTTCTAATACCTACTCCTGGGAACGGGTTGCCATCACCTTTGCAGGGGTATGCAACACCTTACCAATACAGCCCAGCAAACAGGGATCAACGGCCAAGTCATCGGTGTGCCCTCCAACCACCGGTGGAGCTACCATCCCTGGGTCACCAACAGGATTCTTAACAGAACAACCACCACGGCGACGTTCATACACCAAATGGCAACGTTGAACATGATCAGCTGTGATGACCTTCATCAAAGTATCAGCTGATAGTGATGCCACATTTGTGTCAGCCAGCAAAGGGTCCTCATAAATCACACTCTTGCACGACCGGCTCACCCGGGACAGGATAGCATTGGAAGGCGACCCTCTTTTCCGGATCATCGACTTCGTTACCTGAATCTGCAGTTGAACCAGACCATCGGCAACATCTAATCGCCGGAAGATGTCAGAAAGTCTGTGTCTATAACTTTTCCGACTCATTTTTTTTTCAAATTACCAAATTAGGAAAAAAGAAGTCCAATTTATAGAAGGGCAAACAGTTTTGACAGAGATGACGATAGCAACATTAATGGAAAATAATCATTACACGTCAAGTCGCCACATTTCAGAAGAACGGCAGCGTTATCCATCATGACATTAGCATTAAATGTCTGACAAACCATTCAGATATTTTCGCAAAAACCAAGTCAAACAGTGTCATTACAAATGTTGTGAGAAAGTAACATACATAAACAAAATAAACTACTTATTCATCCTCTGACTCTTCCGCGGGGTCCAGCATCAAACACAAGGACTCGACGCCATCCTCATTCACCATGTCCACCAGGTCTGCATATGCAGGCAATGGCTCGTTGTACGCTGCCTCTAGGGCATTAGCCATGTCACCTTGGAATTTGCCCCTCGCCGCATGGAAATCAGAAGCAATCTTTTCCGACTGCTGACAGTCAAAGTATCCTTTGTAAACACCATCATGGTGACCAGATTGATACGCGGCAGCGGAAAGGCGATCTATTAGTGCTGTAAAAGGCGCCGATTGGCGAAGATATTCAAACGCCCCTACTAATCTGTTTGTTATCAACCAGTTCCTATCACCCCGCAAAGCAGCCATTTGGCTAGTTAAGCTATCCACTTCAGCATTTGCTTGCTCCAGGGCACTTTCCACCTCCTTCAGGTGCGCGGCAGAGGATTAGGCAAGTGTATTTCTTTCAGAAAGAATGCTGAAGTTCCCTAAGCTGCCCCTCCCGTTCCTCCAATTCCGCTTGCTTCGCCTGGGCTTTAGCATTCGAAGCTTCCAACTCAACAATCAAAGCTTGATAACGCTCCTGCACCTGAGACACAAAGTCAGTGTCAATTCTGAATTTTTCCACCTCAACAGACATTTCAGATCTTACCTTCGGCGCTTCAGTGATAGCTTTACGCTCTAGCTCCTCCTGCATGCTTTTTAGCGTGAGCAAGGACCCGGTCCTTCTCCGCTATATCGCGAGCCCATATAAGCCGCTCCTCAGCAAGGTGGGCAATCACTCTTTTTAAGTCATCTTCAGCTTTGTTTTTCTCTGACAAAAAACGGCTCTCCCTCAACCCAGCGGCTTGGAGTTGACTCTCCAGGCGGTACTTCTCATCTTTGAGTTCTTCAATAATGGCCCGCGCTTGGTGGAGCTCATTGTTGTCAAGCATCCACCTGCGACGGATCTCTGTAAGCCTCCGGGACTGACTAACAAAATCCACAATCACGGAATTCATCAAATTATAGTTGTTCAGGCCTTCAACATACGTCGCTTCAGCCGGGGCGTAAGCCCGCTCAACCCAGTGCCGAACCACTTGGGGAAAAATCAACCTAGAAGACTCCACAATTTTCCACTGGGGCTGGTAGCGTTTATCCCGAGTGTTGGGATCCCATTTGATAGTAGGCAAATAAAGGTCATCACCCAGGCGGGCCCCATCATCAGCAATGCCACTGCTGGACCCCCCAGTATCACCAGCAGCATGATCTCCATCACTAGTCGCCTCGTGAGCAAGGGATACGACAGGAATCTCCTTCTCGGTAGCAGAAAATATGTTGACCGGAGAATCAAACAACGAAAATATGGTCGATTTCTTGGTCCTTTCCTGTCTGTATGCGTGGAAATTGGACTAGATGTTACAGTCACAGCAGCAGTAAGCATAGGCGGTGGCATGGCACAACTAACAGCAGCGGTAACACTCGCCTGAGATATAAGCTCTGAGAAACTACCGCTGCCAACAGTGGAAAGCACCACCCCCACAGATGGCAAGGGGGTAGGTGTCACATTCTCCGCTTGCGCCCCACCAGTAGAACCTGTATCGAAGACGAGTTTCAGTAACACGTAATTCATAATAACATTTGAAAGTCAAAAGTACATACCAAATGGCAGGGCATAGGCGGCTTGCACAGCCTCAAACGCAGTTAAAGTGGGAGCAACAAATGTTTTCCGTTTCTTCGACACATGAGTGGGGCTTGTTATTTCAGTAGTAGTAGAAGTGTCATCCCTGGTAAAGGCCGTCACACCAGCGGAAGATGGGGTTGCACTAGCTGCCATGTATTTCCACCCGGTAACCTTTATCCGGGATCCGCCGGCAGAGCGGGTAACAAAAACTGCTCAAGATGGACTCTCAAAATGTCTGGCTCTTATTCATCAAGCACGCGGTCCGCGGCCCTCAACGCAAGATGCCGCGGAGGGTCAACAAAGTCAAACAAACTCCATTCCCCTGAATTGTACATACATGTTATTTTTGAAATAGCAGTATATATGACTGGCAAAAAATATGCATACCTTCATCATCGCTTCGAAATGAAGGATACTGTTTGATGTCGCGCCATAACAAACTCATCCCCGCCATTACCATGGCTCCTTCTGGGATTACTGTGCACTCAAAAGGGCGACCACACAACCTTGTATACAGGGCGTTTGAAATGTAAGCATCTTCTGAAGGACTGTCGTCCTTAACCTTGTCTTTTGGTCCTGTATCTCTCCAGTGCATCTCGCCAGGAATCACACAGGCATCGATATAGAAAAATTTCTTTTTCCAGTCTTTGTCCTTGGAACTGGTAGGAATGTCCCTCAGACAAGACACATCGGTATCTCTCCGGTCGAAGGTGAAAAGGGGGGATTTCCACACAAGAACAAAGAAAGCCCTAAACACAATAAGTTCCAGAATGTGCCCTAGGGCCACACAAGCAAATTCGAACTGACGGAGTTTCACTAATCCTAGTGGATGCAGTTGGGAAATGTGAATACGGTAATCATCAAGAACCAATTTGCAAAACTTGGTAATATGCAGTCGAAAATTGCAAAATTTGAAGAAATAACTAAACAACGTGATTTTACCCTCCTTCAATGGAAATGTCGTGTCTGTTCTTGATGGTAACACCGGATTCCACTCAGCCCTGATGCCATAATCTTGCACAAGGTTGTTGTACGATACAACCCCCCATTTGAAGAACAGGGCATCAGAGCTAGCTGAGGCAGACGGAGAAGATTCGACGGTCTTAGAGGCCATTTGTTCGGATTCGGAAAGGGAAAGAAATGGTTGTGAGAAAGAAAGGAAGTGGAATTCAAAACTCATAAACGGGGGTACTATTTATACAAAAAAGCAACTTTTCAAATTCGAAAAGACGAACGGACGGGAACACGCGTCATAACAGGGTAAATACAGTTGTCATCCCAATGATGACTTAACTGTCACGTCCTATCACATCGATGCCATTTTCTCATAATACACAACGGCACTTCAATCGATAAAATTTGCCCTAAACAGGGTGTACTGACTTTTTCTTCTTTTAGTCCGATCTCATGAATTTTATTTCATAACTTCGGACTGGGGGGACATGACGAGGTATGACCCGAATCGGCTAACCTAACCCGATCATTACCTATTATTTTATTATAAATAAATAATCGTAGACATTTATTCTAGAACATTCCATCTTGCATGGATAGGTCACGTAAC
Organism: Helianthus annuus; assembly: GCF_002127325.2. Classification (NCBI taxonomy): domain Eukaryota; kingdom Viridiplantae; phylum Streptophyta; class Magnoliopsida; order Asterales; family Asteraceae; genus Helianthus; species Helianthus annuus. The sequence continues at coordinate 99,943,480 of NC_035438.2, read as the reverse complement.
CAAATCTCCAACTTTTTGGGAAGATTATGCAAATCTCTAACTTATCGGAGCCTTTCCTAAGTTAGGGGAAACCCTAATGGTAAACTATAAATAGAGGTAAACATCAAAGGTATGGATCATCTTACTCCTATACAATTTTCTTCTACTTACATATTCTTTTCTCCCAAAACCGAGAGTTATTCTCACGGCTGAGGGTGGTTACAGGAATAACCTCATTCCTGTAACGAGTCATAACGGTGTTCTGTTTTGCAGGTAACCGTTCGGGTCACTAAGAGTTGAAGTCCTAGTTGGATACTACCGCTAAGGTTAGTGTTTCTTCAGTAGTCTTAAGCATACAGACAGGAAAGGACCAAGAAATCGACCATATTTTTGTCTAATTTATATATATATTTTATATCCATAGGCATCTTCGCCTTTTTTTTTGCATATAATAAAGATAATCCAATGATAATTATTCGGACATGGTATCCACACATCCCCCTAAAACTATCTACACGTCCCTCAAACCCTATATGCCCTCATTGCCCAATACGCCTCAAAATGACCCCCCCCATACGCCCCTCGTAGCTCTATACGTTTGAAAATGGTCCCTGCCATCTAATTAATGCCAATCATTGGGTTTCAGGCAATGATTACCCAATGATTGGGATGTACATATGGAACTTTATTTTAGTTGATGGGGTTTTTATGGGGAAGTTGTGAAATATTTATATAAGAAAATTAGTAAATTTTTTATAAACGAATTAAAATATATTCATTTAAGTGACACTTAATAATATATTTTTGGAATTATAAGCACGCACACGTATAAATACCCCCATCCTTGGGAAGGAAATACGCATATACGATACTTAAGAAGTATAACTCTAAACTAGTTGTCTAACTATGATTCCAGAACTAAATACAATTATTATAACTTGGAATAATACCAGAATCGTAACTCAAAATCATACATACTAAGACAAGGCACTACCCGTTCGTCTAATAGACATTAGACCATTGTAGGTAGTCGTGTTTGCCGCGGAGATTTGGGTTACGAGTACGAAGACGCAATACTGTGAGTTCATGTCCCCCTTTTCTCTTAACCGTTTTCAGTTTTTATACTTCGGGGGTGAAATACATGTTACTATGATTACGAATACTTTTTACATGGTATGGTTAGCATAAGGAGGGTTACTACTTAGATCATGTGAGTGGGTAGGCGGGAACTGGAGGCCATTAATCCTCATTGTAGGACCGAGGGTCATTAGCGGTAGATCTATCTGGGTGTAGCGAGCCCAACCCCTGAGTCCGCCGAATGAACCAGGTGGTGACTTTGAGCCCGACGCAAAAATCTGCTAGGTGTGAGTCTTCCTACTGCACTTCACACATATCATTGGCTTTGCAACCCAATGGTGATCTCTTTTTCCTTATTTGCTACATACCAGGGATTTTCATACATACAGACATTTTTACAAGGCTTTATACAAACTTACTTACACATGAACTCGCTCAACTTTATGTTGACTTTTCAAACTACATGTATTTCAGGAAACTAACAGATCTGGCATGGTATGCACGTATTTTCAAGCTGCGTTTGAAATAAAGAAGACATCCAGGGTTTAGAAGGTGTAACCTGTCACACCCCCAAAATCCACACGCGGAGTACCACCGCTTGGGAGCGTGACATGACCAGGATCAAGCCACCAATCATACAGAACAATACATATAATAAAAGTAAATGTCATTTAAACCAAACCAATTCCATATGAAAGGTGTTCCAAACCATAGTAAAGTTATCATTGTTTAGCGGAAGCGTATTAATAAAAACCCATCGTAAATAAGTATCAAATATCAAAAGTGTTTAACATAATCATGATCCAAGCCCCACAACGACCAGCTCCTCCGTGTGCAAGCTCCATATACCTAACGTCCTGCAAGGCATGTAACAGAGGGTCAACAACTAGTTGAGCGAGTTCACAGAAAGTAAATGCGTAATAGTAAGTTCGTTTGTAACAGGTGGCTCTACTGGGCCGTTAGTACGTTCTATTAGTGGGGGCTTCCCATGTTGTATGACCACTAGACTACTCGTAACCATAGGTATCCTTCACAACCGAGGATAGTAATAAGCATAAGTATCCTTCACATCCGAGGATAGTAATGAGTATAAGTATCCTTCACAACCGAGGATAGTAATAAGTATAGGTATCCTTCACAACCGAGGATAGTAGTAAGTATAAGTATCCTTCACAACCGAGGATAGTAATAAGTATAGGTATCCTTCACAACCGATGATAGTAGTAAGTATAAGTCTACGTAGAGGGTAAGTATGTGTCCTGCACAACCGAGGACAGTGAATTGCATAAGTATGTGTCCTGCACAACCGAGGACAGTGGTATGGTAGTCTAGTAACAGTATAAGTACAGTTCTATTCAATCTCAATCCTTCAATCCCAATTCCCGTGCCCTGGGAATCCCATGCCTTAGTAAGGGTGTGAACTCACCTCGGTTTGCTCGGTATGCTATGCTCTTAGGGTTTGCTAATCGTCTAAGTCCGTTACACACGACCTAGAATGTATTGCACATGATTCGATGTAAGTATTTTACGTTCAATTACGTTTACAACTCTTTGGTGTTCAAACAGTAACATACGGTAACGTATCGCACAGTAACATGCAGTATCATTCAGTAACACGTATCATCATAATCAGACAGTATCACATAGTCGTATACAATAGTAAACACTAGCATGCAGTAGCAGGTTGTTCCAAATTTGAGCACATATACATCATTCAAGACTTAACAGATTCTACAACATTTATCATACAACTCAAAGCTTCATATGAACATTCACAGGGTCATGCACCTCTCAAAACTCAGACAAGTATGGGGGGGGGGTCTCCCCTGCTCAAAACTCGGATAGCACATGTAATCATCATACAAACTCAGACATGTAATCAACATACAAACTCAGACATGTAATCAACATACAAACTCAGACATGATCTATGTAAACTCGGTCAACATAACATCATTAAACTCGGTCCACCATTAATCCATTAAACTCGGTCACATTTCAATTCCATAACTCGGACCATGGAGACTTTAGAAAGTCGGACAACACAACATCATTAAACTCGGTCCTCAAGTGCTCCATTAAACTCGGACATGTAATAAGCATTCAAACTCGGACCATCTTATATTTAATACAAACTCGGACCATTTGATTCTCATTAAACTCGGGCCTTATATTGATACAACAAACTCGGATCATTCATTCATCAATAAACTCAGGCATAGACTCATCAATAAACTCAGACAGTCAATAATACGTGAATTTCAATACAGCGTCAAAAGAATCAAGTCAGTTACGTTTTGATTTCTAATCGTGATCATAAAACCCTAACACATATTCATATTCTTGCATTGCAGAATTCATATTCAATCACTCGATTTAATCAACAACAAACAATCCTTTCACAAATCATCTATCGGAAATACAACTTATCATACTCAATACTCTATAATCAGAAGCCATAAACACAGAAGCATTATCTGTAAAACTAGGGTTTTCAAGAGTTTACAAGAATCAAGAATCGATACAATCAAACAATCACAAACATGAATCATTTACCTTGTGTTGATTCTAGAGAAAGAGAGTAATCAAACTTGTGGTGCCTTGCCAATGATTTGGTGATGATTGCTAGGAGGATTAGAGAGTTACAAGTACGTGTTTTGATTTTGAGAGAATGATTAGTGAAAAGGGGATTAGGGTTAAGTATAATTAAGTTCACTAATGGCCCTCTACACCCTTAACTAATATAATTTACAATAGTACACCATTTCAAATAGTTTCACAGTTTCACCACCAAGTTCACATATTTGACAAGTCTATCACAATTAACAAACAACCATGCAAAATCACGCAACACACTTCATTGTATCAAAACATATACCATTCCATAACAACTAATTGTGACATTAATCAACTAAATAATACAAGAACGTGCAATAAATGCGAAATAGAATCTTGGAAATTCCAGTTGTCACATTATCCCCAACTTAGAAGAAATTTCGTCCCGAAATTTGGTACGCACTCACTGAGGAAGCTAGATAAGTTGTATTGTTCACTGGTTTTCCTGGGGTGTCACATCATCCCCCCGTTGATTTGGAATTTCGTCCCGAAATTCAGTAGTAGTAGCTTCAGCCTCAGTAGTGGATGCATTGGTTTCGAATAACTGGGGGTACTTTTCTTTCATCTGGTCTTCGCGTTCCCAGGTGTACTCTGGGCCACGTTGGGAGTTCCAACGAACTCGAACAAGAGGGATTCTCTTGTGTTTGAGGACCTTAACATCCCGGTCCGTGATTTCAACTGGTTCCTCGACGAACTGCAACCGCTCGTCGATAGTGAGTTTCTTAAAAGGAACTATGAGGGTCTCATCTGACAGGCACTTCTTCAGATTCGACACATGAAATACATTGTGAACTGCACCGAGTTCAGCTGGTAGGTTCAATCTGTAGGCTACTGGGCCTATCCTTTCTATAATCTCGAATGGTCCGACATACCGCGGATTGAGTTTGCCTCGTTTGCCAAAACGAACCACACCCTTCCAGGGTGAGACTTTAAGTAAAACCCGGTCCCCGACCTGAAATTCCAATGGCCTCTTACGCTTATCCGCGTAGGCTTTCTGACGGTCGCGTGCTGCCGCCATGCGTTGTCGTATCTGTGCAATCTTTTCTGTGGCGTCCACTACAGTCTCTGGACCCGTAATCTGACTATCCCCCACCTCTGCCCAACAGAGAGGTGACCGGCATTTACGTCCGTACAATGCCTCGAATGGAGCGGCTTGAATGCTGGTGTGGTAACTGTTATTGTATGAAAACTCCACTAAAGGGAGGTGCTTTTCCCAGCCGTTGCCGAAATCGATAACACACGCTCGAAGCATGTCTTCTAGAGTTTGAATCGTGCGCTCAGACTGCCCATCCGTCTGAGGGTGATATGCTGTGCTCATGTCTAAACGAGAGCCAAACGCTTTGTGCATCGCTTGCCATAGCTCTGACGTGAATCGTGCATCCCGATCCGAAATGATGGAGGTGGGCACCCCGTGCCTCGAAACAACTTCTTTAAGATAAATGTCTGCGAGAGTGGAGAACTTATCCGTTTCCTTTATAGCTAGGAAGTGTGCAGATTTGGTGAGTCGATCCACGATTACCCATATTGTATCGTTCCCACGCTGAGATCTAGGTAGGCCTGTAACGAAATCCATGGAAATTTCTTCCCGTTTCCATTGATGTATCTTAGGCTTTTGAAGTAGGCCTGCGGGTTTCTGATATTCAACCTTGACTCTTGCACAGGTCAAGCACTTGCCTACATAGGCGGCGATGTGGGCTTTCATACTTGGCCACCAGTATGTTGTTTTGATATCGTGGTACATTTTATCCGACCCTGGGTGTTCCGAGTAGCGAGACTTGTGCGCTTCGTCCATCACAAGCTCTCGTAGACTGCCATAAAGTGGGACCCAAATACGCCCCGTTACATAGTAGGCGCCGTCTTCCTTTTGTTCCATTCGTTGCCTTGAACCGCGTAAGGCTTCAGCCATGACGTTTTCGGGTTTTAATGCTTCTATCTGAGCAGCTCGTATCTGTGCAGGAAGACTGGACTGAATAGTAAGCTGTAGCGCTCGCACGCGCTTAGGTAGGGTGTCCTTTCGACTGAGGGCGTCCGCCACAACATTGGCCTTGCCTGGATGATACTTGATGGCGCATTCGTAGTCGCTCAGAAGTTCAACCCATCTCCGTTGACGCATAATCAATTCCTTCTGCTTGAAGATATGCTCGAGTCTCCTGTGATCGGTGTAAATTGTGCACTTGGTACCGTACAGGTAGTGTCGCCATATCTTAAGCGCAAAAACAACAGCTCCCAGCTCTAAATCGTGCGTCGTGTAGTTCCGTTCACGAACCTTGAGTAGACGAGAGGCGTAGGCAATAACTTTATCCTGCTGCATCAATACACAACCAAGCCCCTGTATCGATGCGTCACAATAAACCACGAAGTCATCCGTGCCCTCGGGCAGTGAGAGGATAGGTGCGCTGCATAGTCTATCCTTCAGGTACTGAAAAGCAGTTTCCTGCGTATTACCCCATCTGTAAACGACACCTTTCTGTGTCAGCATAGTAAGCGGCTGCGCGATCTTGGAGAAGTCTTTGATAAACCGCCTGTAGTATCCCGCCAAACCCAAGAATTGGCGTATTTCTGTCGGTGTACGCGGTGCTGGCCAGTTCCTGATCGAATCTACCTTGGATGGATCAACATGGATCCCGTCCCTGTTCACCACATGGCCTAAAAAGTGGACTTCTCGAAGCCAGAAGTCGCATCTAGAAAACTTTGCGTACAATTGCTCCTTTCGTAGGAGTTCCAAGATAAGACGTAGGTGCTGCTCGTGCTCCTCCTGACTCTTGGAGTAGATCATAATGTCGTCGATGAAGACGATGACGAACTTGTCAAGATAGGGTTTGCACACCCTGTTCATAAGGTCCATAAATACGGCAGGTGCGCTCAATAGTATCAGACCATCCATCATATCAAACATAAAGTATAGTAGTTAAAATAATTCATAAAACCCAATACAATTGATGTTCAAACCAAACTTTGTTTGAGTAGCGGAAACATAATAATGAAGATCCAAGATAAGTTATAAGTTCAAATATCGTTCATTGCGTCTCCTCGTCCTAACATGAAAACTCGACCTCTTGCCTCGTTGCCATTGTTGTTGTTTCCCCCGTTGTTGTTGTTGTTGTTCCCGTTGCCCTGGTTGTTGTTATGGTTGATGTTGTTCTGGTTCCTGTTCAGCTGAGGGCAGTGCCTTTTGAAGTGACCCTCTGCACCACAATGAAAACACCCCTTGTTGCCCTGCTGCTGATTCTGCTGTGCTTGGGGCTGCTGCTGATTCTGGTTCGCAGGTCGAGGGCTTCTACAATCTTTGGCCTCATGACCCATCTTGAGGCATCTTTGACAGCGACCCTTATTACACTGGCCACTGTGGTGTTTGTTGCAGGTGTTACACTTCGGGAGGTTTCCTCGATATCCCCCCTGTCCGTGGCTGCCTGAGGAGTGCTGACTGGGACTCTGGTAACTGTCTGTCTTTCGTTGCTGAGCTTGTGACTGCACTGTAGCTGATCCCTTGCTAGAATCCCCATCCCATTTTCTCTTGCTTTCACTAGGAGTAGCAAGTGTAGTAGAAACAGTAGCGGTAGCAGTAGTGCTGATACGCTTTGGCAGTCTGTTCTGATCCACTGCCTGATCCGTGATGCGGTGAGCGAGGCGCTGAATAGCCTGAATGTTGTCGAGATTAGCCGATGTTACGTGGCTCTGGATTTCTGGCGCCAAACCCTTGAGATATAACTCAATACGCTTGTATGGAGGGTCTACCATAGTTGGACACAACACAGCCAACTCGTTCGATCTCTTGGTATAAGCCTCGATTTCTGACCCAGTCATCTTCAAATGATAAAACTCATCCTCCAGCTTGTGGATGTCTTCCCGAGTACAGTATTCACGCTTAATTAGTTCCTTGAAGTCATTCCAAGGGGTGGCGTTAGCAGCTGCCAACCCTAGGATCTGCACCTGCGCGTTCCACCAAGTCAACGCGATCCCTTCCAAAGTACCAGTGGCATACTTAACCCTGCGAGCCTCAGGGCATTCACACATCTCGAACACAGACTCGAGCTTCTCAAACCAGTGGAGGAGTCCAACCGCTCCTTCGGTGCCACTAAATGTGTTAGGACGACAATCCATAAAGTTCTTGAAAGTGCACACAGGCTGCTGCGCGTGTTGACCTGCTTGAGCAGCTGCAAGTGCCGCAGCAACTTGTGCTTGAACGAGAGCCTCTAGCTGGGCTTGAGTCATGTTGATTCGTCCGGCCATTGATCTTCACATCAAGGGCAACATAAGTGAGAAAAGTTCGCGAATAGTGCGATGACAGAAGAGTGTAAGCACGTAAGTCTTCTCAAGCATTAACATGTAGTGAGCAAAGTAATGTAAGCATACTACGAGCAAAGTTCTAAGCAGTTCTAGCAAGCAGGTAATAAACATAAACCTTATTACCTAGGATGTCGAGTCTTGCACGTGGAGCGTAGCGTCGTTGTGGATCGTTGAGAGCACTGTTCTGGTTATAGTCTGGTTTTAATAAAAACGTTTTCCCATATTAAAACCAAGTTCTCTATAACCAATGGCTCTGATACCAATCTGTCACACCCCCAAAATCCACACGCGGAGTACCACCGCTTGGGAGCGTGGCATGACCAGGATCAAGCCACCAATCATACAGAACAATACATATAATAAAAGTAAATGTCATTTAAACCAAACCAATTCCATATGAAAGGTGTTCCAAACCATAGTAAAGTTATCATTGTTTAGCGGAAGCGTATTAATAAAAACCCATCGTAAATAAGTATCAAATATCAAAAGTGTTTAACAAGATAATCATGATCCAAGCCCCACAACGACCAGCTCCTCCGTGTGCAAGCTCCATATACCTAACGTCCTGCAAGGCATGTAACAGAGGGTCAACAACTAGTTGAGCGAGTTCACAGAAAGTAAATGCGTAATAGTAAGTTCGTTTGTAACAGGTGGCTCTACTGGGCCGTTAGTACGTTCTATTAGTGGGGGCTTCCCATGTTGTATGACCACTAGACTACTCGTAACCATAGGTATCCTTCACAACCGAGGATAGTAATAAGCATAAGTATCCTTCACATCCGAGGATAGTAATGAGTATAAGTATCCTTCACAACCGAGGATAGTAATAAGTATAGGTATCCTTCACAACCGAGGATAGTAGTAAGTATAAGTATCCTTCACAACCGAGGATAGTAATAAGTATAGGTATCCTTCACAACCGAGGATAGTAGTAAGTATAAGTCTACGTAGAGGGTAAGTATGTGTCCTGCACAACCGAGGACAGTGAATTGCATAAGTATGTGTCCTGCACAACCGAGGACAGTGGTATGGTAGTCTAGTAACAGTATAAGTACAGTTCTATTCAATCTCAATCCTTCAATCCCAATTCCCGTGCCCTGGGAATCCCATGCCTTAGTAAGGGTGTGAACTCACCTCGGTTTGCTCGGTATGCTATGCTCTTAGGGTTTGCTAATTGTCTAAGTCCGTTACACACGACCTAGAATGTATTGCACATGATTCGATGTAAGTACTTTACGTTCAATTACGTTTACAACTCTTTGGTGTTCAAACAGTAACATACGGTAACGTATCGCACAGTAACATGCAGTATCATTCAGTAACACGTATCATCATAATCAGACAGTATCACATAGTCGTATACAATAGTAAACACTAGCATGCAGTAGCAGGTTGTTCCAAATTTGAGCACATATACATCATTCAAGACTTAACAGATTCTACAACATTTATCATACAACTCAAAGCTTCATATGAACATTCACAGGGTCATGCACCTCTCAAAACTCAGACAAGTATGGGGGGGTCTCCCCTGCTCAAAACTCGGATAGCACATGTAATCATCATACAAACTCAGACATGTAATCAACATACAAACTCAGACATGTAATCAACATACAAACTCAGACATGATCTATGTAAACTCGGTCAACATAACATCATTAAACTCGGTCCACCATTAATCCATTAAACTCGGTCACATTTCAATTCCATAACTCGGACCATGGAGACTTTAGAAAGTCGGACAACACAACATCATTAAACTCGGTCCTCAAGTGCTCCATTAAACTCGGACATGTAATAAGCATTCAAACTCGGACCATCTTATATTTAATACAAACTCGGACCATTTGATTCTCATTAAACTCGGGCCTTATATTGATACAACAAACTCGGATCATTCATTCATCAATAAACTCAGGCATAGACTCATCAATAAACTCAGACAGTCAATAATACGTGAATTTCAATACAGCGTCAAAAGAATCAAGTCAGTTACGTTTTGATTTCTAATCGTGATCATAAAACCCTAACACATATTCATATTCTTGCATCGCAGAATTCATATTCAATCACTCGATTTAATCAACAACAAACAATCCTTTCACAAATCATCTATCGGAAATACAACTTATCATACTCAATACTCTATAATCAGAAGCCATAAACACAGAAGCATTATCTGTAAAACTAGGGTTTTCAAGAGTTTACAAGAATCAAGAATCGATACAATCAAACAATCACAAACATGAATCATTTACCTTGTGTTGATTCTAGAGAAAGAGAGTAATCAAACTTGTGGTGCCTTGCCAATGATTTGGTGATGATTGCTAGGGGGATTAGAGAGTTACAAGTACGTGTTTTGATTTTGAGAGAATGATTAGTGAAAAGGGGATTAGGGTTAAGTATAATTAAGTTCACTAATGGCCCTCTACACCCTTAACTAATATATTTTACAATAGTACACCATTTCAAATAGTTTCACAGTTTCACCACCAAGTTCACATATTTGACAAGTCTATCACAATTAACAAACAACCATGCAAAATCACGCAACACACTTCATTGTATCAAAACATATACCATTCCATAACAACTAATTGTGACATCAATCAACTAAATAATACAAGAACGTGCAATAAATGCGAAATAGAATCTTGGAAATTCGAGTTGTCACATAACCTCTTCCTGGATGGGTTACATATCTCTAAACCTAGTATTGTTTAAAGTCTTTTGCTAAGTTTTTACGAACTCATTAAATCAAGTCAAGGTTTGTAACTTTATTTGTGATTGATGTTTTAAGACAAGTATAATATGGTATTTTTCTAAACTCTATTAACGGGTGAATATCTCATGTTTTTATCATATAGCATTGTTATGATTGTTGCTATGGTATTAAGAAGTCACACCAAATAAACCCACGCTTCCGCAAAGCTAGGGTGTGACAGCTTGGTATCAGAGCCTCGATCATAGCGAACTAGGATTCCTTCTCGAGTCTAGACTATGATCATCAGGGATCTAACGAAAACGTTTTCAAACACTTTTACATTGCATACACTATACGTCCAGATCCAGGGAACAAACCTTTTTACAAACAAAAAGGCACAAATACACATTCCCAAATTTAAATTTATAGTTCAGTCTGGGAGGCTGGGAAGTTAGTCTAGTGGGACTAGAGAGTTCAGTCTGGGAGGCTGGGAAGTTAGTCTAGTGGGACTAGAGAGTTCAGTCTGGGAGGCTGGGAAGTTAGTCCAGTGGGACTAGAGAGTTCATTCTGGGAGGCTGGGAGGTTAGTCTAGTGGGACTAGAAAGTTCAGTCTGAGAGGCTGGGAGGTTAGTCTAGTGGGACTAGAAAGTTCAGTCTGAGGGGCTGGGAGGATAGTCTTAGAGACTAGGAGGATCAGTCTGAGAGGCTGGGAGGATATTCTGAGAGACTAGGAGGTTCAGTCTGAGAGGCTGGGAGGATAGTCTAGGGAAGACTAGGATGATTACTTACTTGCATTAATTGAGATTCACATGCCTATTTGATTTAAGGTTGATGTACGTGCATATGTAATAGTTGTTCGCATACACTAAATGTTAGTAATTACTACGAATATACCTGCTATGCACCGGCACACATGTCACCCTAATTAGAGAACGACTTATCAGGCATTGATAACCCTACGACCACCGCCACAGATAGTGAGACTACATCTGCGCCAGAGACAATTACGTCAGATACTGAGAGTGATCCTGATATGCTAAGGACGAGGACGGCTCCTAACAGTCCGTGCTACCAGATTTTGGTGATACTTCATCTTAGCTGATGGTTTCTCTGACAAGAATCTTTCTGTCACTCTTGTTTCAATCCATGACCACTCCATTACTGGTCATCCCGATGATGGACACACCATGGCTCCAATCCTCGATGATGCGCCTCCTACGGACACTTCTACTAAAGGTTGACTACTCGACAAACAATATATGACTACGTTGGCATGCTTATCGATGGTCCTCCTGCCGACACCATGATGAAAGAAAATTTGACGACAACACTGTTACTAACTTCACTTCTTAAGACCCCTGTTAACAAGCAATCATCTGATTCTAGCATGCATTCAGACTCCTTTGAGTCTCTGATGCCTGCAACCTTACAAACAGCTAGATTACAGCATTCTACTACTGACACAAGACGACGATAGCATAGCTGCTACTCTATCACCTGCTCGAGGCACCACACCGTTACACGACCCAGGGCCTACTGCTGAGCTAGCTTCGGCACCTTTTAAGTCAGCCTGATGTTGCAACTGCTGGTCCTACACCCTTGCTTGATTGTGACCCTGTTACTTTTGGTTTACTAGACATTGCACCCCTACCATCAAACCTAGTACTAGCACCTGACAATTTCCCTATTGGTTGAAACGTTTGTCTTTGCACCCGCAACCGCTGACATTGCTCGTTTCCCTATGAAGACCGACGTCCATTGCGCCATCGTGCCTATCGCCTTCTTTCAAGACATAACCGCACCCCGGGAAGGTGCTTCAGGTCAACACCTGCATAACGATTCATCTGCTGCAACAGCATTTTCCCAACTGCACAGGTCACACCATTTGCTACATTCACCTCTACAACACCAGACGAGCCACTTTGATGGATCTTATAACACGCTATACTGATTTTAGACCCTTGCCATCCCTCTCATTATGGAGGCTGTACACTGGATGAGTGCTCCTGTAACATCAACTACAGTTTAAGGATATGAGTCGTGGAATGTTGAAGCTTGAGCTGACGCCACAATTTGCAACTTCAAACGCAAAACATTCCATAACCGAAAACATGATTTGAGTGTCTCCATCACAAAACAGCATATTGTCTGAAAAGTTTATGTAAAACACCACGTCCTCCACCCTGTCTATCACCAACATGCTTTGATCCGCCACATACATCAAGATTCCTTTGTGCTCTTGACCTTTGCTATTTCATCATTCCCGGGATTCTGATGCTCAATTCTTTACTACCAAGCGGCAGAGCAGATGGTTACTTCAACATATAGACAAGCTCGAGGAGGGACTCACGCATATTAATAGTTTACTTTTCTTTCCTCCTCCACCTCAGTCACCAGTATAGTTGGTTTCTGAATTATGTGGATTGCATTACGCTTGGGTAAAGACACTAATGATAAGCCGGGATTGCGGAGACTTTTGAGGACCACTTCTGACTACGAAATGTTGATGCATTAATATACTTGTTGGACAAGGGTAGGGTGACCCTGTGTCCCTTCTGATGTGATGCATTTTGAAAGACACAATGATTGTGGCCAGAGGATAATGAAAGCCCGATCATCTTTTAACACGCGACAATACTTATGACTAATGGTGAACGAAAAACTCCGTCGCTATGTCCCCACTAAGCACGCTGTTGATCTACATATTTGTGCTATAACTATAATGCTACATGCTTACTTGCTACATTCCTATTTACAAGTTGTGAAATACATGTGATAATATGTGATTGAATGTTATAACGACTACGTATATGCATATATGAAATACACCTCTGAGGTCTTGTTCGTTGAATAGAGGCTTGTGGGCTCGCGTCCTTCACAAGACCTGACCTAACCGGCTTTCTTCTAGGAAGATGTCGACTCAAAGGAACACCCACACCAACAACCCTCTGCCGACAACAGAGGCGGGATTTCAGGAACGCCTCTTACACGCCATCGCACAGTACAAGGCCCATCGCTCCGATTGCAGCGGAGGTACCTCAGGAAATAACCCCCCAACGGTAATGTCTAGTCCTTTAAGACACATTACAAAATGTTTGGACATTTCCACAAGCGCCTTGCTAAGGCCTTACGCGAATAATGTTGCTTACATCGTAGGTTGCACCTACAAGCAGTTCTTGGACCACAAACCTCGAGAGTTCGACGGCACTGGGGGTGCCTTAGCCTTCGTACGCTGGGTTGAAAAGACAGATTCTATTTTACGATTGAGCAAATGTGACCCCGAACACCAGGTCACATATATATCTGGACTATTGGTGGATGAGGCTCTGTCATGGTGGAACCATCAAGTTCGGACAATGGGCGAGACCTCTGCATATGCTATGACGTGGGACGAACTGAAGGAACTGATGCGTAAGAGGTATTGTTCGAGGGCAGAAGTCCAGAAGCTGGAAACAGAACTGTGGAACTTGAAAATGGAAGGACCAAAGATAGCGGATGTTGGATCTGAGTTTGATTTTGATTGTATTTTATGTTTGAAAATAAGATGAAAATGGATGAGTGTGCAGCGGAAATTATAATGAAAACAAACTTTGCACACAATCAAACGAGAGTAATACTTTTATCAAACATCTTTACACAGAGAACCGAAAGATTGAATTTATTTCAACTACGATTACAATGATTGATGTAAGAATGCAAACTCCCCCTCAGCCAGAGCTCAGTAGTTTGTTCGTGCAAAGAAGACGAATGATGCAAAGAGCTAATAGAACAGTACAAAGTACTGAACTATTTATAGGCACCTGCAAACTACTGAGCATCTTTGCTGACGTCACCATGAAAGTGACATCTAACCTCCTAACAAACTCTAACCTCTGATCTATACAGACACTGCTTGTGTTAACTACTGCTAATACATTCTATTACAAAACAGACTTTAGAACAGCTGCTGCAACCTTCTACTGCTGTGAACCCAGCAGCACTTGTCCGGATCAGCAGTGCTTGACTCAAGGCAGTAGATTGAATCAGCAGGACTTTAGTCTGCCATCAGATCTTTAGTTGAGCAGCAGTTATGGGTCAGCAGTTTAGCAAGATCAGCAGATAGGAGGTCATCAGTAGTTGTAATCACTTTCAAGAGGAGAGATTTGTATATCAACATCTGCTTATTCAGGATCCACTGCTCTGAACCATTTTTGGCTTTAATTATTTGTTCCTCTGATAGGGTTCAATCCCAACAATCTCCCCCTGGAACAGATAATGACAAAACCCTTCATTATTTGTGGACATTTTATTGCCTCATTAACAACTCCCTTATCTGACCTTTAAATTGTAATTCAAAGTCAAGGGCATCTGTATCTTCATCATCCCTGCTAAGTGGAAGATCAAGGAGATCCTGCAAATCTTCAAGACTCAGGCCAAGAGCTTGTTCGCTTGATATTTTCTCCACTTCTCCACCAGACCTGAGCAAAGTCAATACGCAGGTCTGTTTGTCAGTTACCCACTTTTGTATTTTTGAGCCTGGTGGGTTTCTTGGGAAATGCTTATTTGTAGAAGTATTTGGTGAGGCTGGCCTGTTCATCACTGGCTGAGCAGTGGTAGCAGAGTTTTCCTGTTCAAGTTCTTCTTTTAACGTTCTTAACAAGCCTTCTTTTACAACAGCATTTCCAGTAAGAATTTCTTGAACAGTTTCAGCTCCTAACTGGCTTTGTTTCCTTCTTTTGTAGATGCCATTACCAGTTGTAGCAGTGGCTCTCCTGATTTGCAGCTTTGATGGTCTTTTTGAAACCGCTGCTTCAGGATAGTCAGGTTTTTGAGGAATTTTTGGATCTTTCTTTCTTAATTCCTCCAACCTTTTGTAGGTTGACCTGACCACATCTTCTTTCCATCTAGCAATTTGTCTTTTTGTACCAAAATCAGCAACAACCAGTTCTTCTTACATTCTCTTTAGTTCCATTTGCTTATTAGGTACATTCTTTCTGAACTTTGCCCAATCAGGAGGAGTGTGAGTGACTTTCCTTTTAATCATGTCTTGAATTCTTGCAGCTTCAACTTCAAGTTTAGGAACAGTCCACTCTTTGTACATGTGTCTCTCTCCTTTGTATCTTTTGTGAAACATAATGCTTTCAATGTAGTCTTTCTTCAAAGTTTCAGCTGCTCTTTCTGAAATTTGTTGACTGACATTCTTTGCAAAACGTTCTAGGGAACTGACTTGTGTGAGCAGATATTGGTAGTATCTTGATACTTCTTTGTCAGATTTCCCTTGTGTGTTTCTTTTCGAGATATCCTCTGCTTGCTTGGCCTTTATCTTCAAATATTCATCAATATTTTTGGGCCAGGGATATCCTTTGATTGAAGGCAAACTCCTTTTGGCAGGGTCATCCTCTGTATAAAAAGATTTTATTTCTTCTCTAACAGCTTCAAGTTCAAGAGGAAATTGAACACCTGCAGGAGGTAAGGGCTTGTGCATTGGAACAGAAGAGAGTGGAACTGGTTTTGGTATATTGACAAGAGCTAAAGGTTTTGAAGATGTATGGGATGGTGCAGTGACATCATCTTTAGGAATTAGCCTTCTCCTCTTTATTTAAGGAGGGACTGATGATGTTTTGGATGGAAAGGTGGTTATAGTGGTAGTGGCTTGTGATAGACTAACAGTTGTTGAAACAACTGGTGTTCCAACCACTGTTGTCTTTACAGCAGATGTTATAACAGCTGTTGTCTTCTGCCTTTTGGCAGGAGGTGATTTTGTTTTTGGTGGTGATGGTGGTAAAGCAGTGGATGTAGTGTGTGTTGAGATGGTGTGTGTTGAAGTGGGAGCAGATGTTGAAACTACTGAAGTACCAACAGCAGCTGATACAACAGAAGTTACAACAGCTGTTTTAGGTGGTGGTTTTTTAGCAGACTTTGAACGTCTGACTGGAATGGATTTGGGTAGCCTTACTTTTCTTGTAGGCTTCTTCTTTTCATCAATAAGATTTTCATCATCTTTTGACCCTGAAGTACCCTGATCCGGATAATCCACCCTGGCTTTCTTTTTGGCCTCTCTATCCCTTTTCACACATGCAAGTGCTTCTGCAAGTGCATTTGTGGTCACATCAATTTTCTTACTTCCATCTGGCAAAGGAATCTGTTTGGTCATATTTGAATTTTCTGGTGCAAGGTAGAGACCATCTGTTATTCCTTTCCTTCTCCACTCCTGAATTTTCTCCCCCTTTTTGGCATTATCTTCAGGGAGGTGATCAATGAAGAACACAGGTGGAGGAGCAGTGCCAGAGTTGTGCAGGATCTTAGTTTTGAGAGCCTTTAGATCAGCCTGAGTGTCTTTGAACCTAGACTCCATAGCATTTCTCAGCTCTTGAACATGTTTTTCATGTTGCTGATCAGCTACTTGTGCTTGATGATGGAGAAAAGGTTGAAAAAGATTCTAGAGCTCATTTGTAGCAGGTGCTTGTTGGAGAGCAGGTGCTTGAGGTGGAACAGCAGTGGATTGTACCTTGTGTACCTGTAACAACTGTTGGAGCATATCTTTGAGCTCTGCAACAGAGTTATCAAGTTTTTCAACACGAGCCGTCAATTTCTGGTACTTTAAATCATCACCCAATTTAATGGGATCATCTGATTTCCCACTAACAGTGGTTTTATCAGTGGTTGAAGTAGGGAGTTTACTCCAAACATTAACCACTGATGCTCCTTTTTCTTGGTACTGGGGTCTTCTTCCTTCGACACTTGACAACCTTTTGATGTTTCCAGTAGGATAAATAAATCCACTGGTGGTTGGCAGAGGTGCTATAAAAGGAATTGCCTCCAATGAAGTCTTATTGATGTAACCACTGTCAACTGTAAACCAGTGGGTTCAACAGTTGTAGTGGCTGCTTCACTTGGATTACCACAAAGAGATACTTGTAACTCAATGGGTGTAACCTCCTCAGGTTGTGTTGGTGGGTTAGCAAAGAATGATACAGCAGGCTCAGTCATTTGTTGAGGTATATTCTCATTGACAGGTGATTGAGAAGGACTGAGTAATGCCTGGTTCAAATCAATTGCATCCAACAGCAGTTGTGTTTTTGGTGGAATTGAGGATGTGATGGTGGGTGTAGAAAGTGGATTTGCTCCGGGCATTGAGCTGTGGATGATGGAAACGAGTGTATCCAGAGCATCATAATGTGGTGGCCCTTTGTGTACAACCTGTTCTTTTTGTGAAGAAGCAGGAGGAGTTATGGTTATGGGTTGAGATATTTGTACCAACTGCTGTGAGGAAGAAGCAGTAGTGGTTTCTTGTGATATTTGTGTTGTCACAGGCATTAACTCTGGTATCTCATCCTCCAGAGTTGCCGTTTTGATTGGTTTGGGGGGTTTTTTATTTTTCTTTTTGTAAAGCTTTTTGGGTTTTGTAGGTGTGGGTTTCAAAACAGTTGATCTGCTGCTTTGATCACCTAGAGCAGTAGGCTCAGCAGCAGATACCTGAGGAGCAGTGGTAGCTGCTAAATTCTGCTCAGGTACCCCTGCTTGTGTTTTGCAAGGTGCTAACATTCGTGAAAAAGTTTCAGATGTTAGGCAGTTTATTGCAGTTATTTCACCTTGGTTTATTAAAGCTAAATCATCCTTACTGAATTTCTTTTCAAAATAGTAACTTAAAAACCTTGGAAACAGTAAGAATGATTTGGTTTCAACATTATTAACCAAATCTTTAAAGATTTCCCGAGAATAGTTATAATTTTCTTCTTGAAGAATTGCATATCCCAGATTTTGAATCTTTATAGGGATCTCATTAAAAGAAGTTGTTTTGTTTGAAACACACAGTAGGAGGGTATGAAATAGGAATCTGGGTGCAGGAGTGTTGGTGCATGTTTGTGACAACAGCTTAGATTTGGTCTTTGGATATCTTGTAATTAGTTTAAACGATAAACGGTTAGCGGGTTTAGCTTTGTATTAGTGAGTTAATAGTGTTTGGGCTAAACTAAACCCAATTGGATGTAGGGGGGACGAATTGGGCCTTGCCCATGTAGGAAACCCTAGTCCAAATAGTAAACCTTGTGTTATATAAACAAGGTTAGGCTTTAGGGTTTAGGTTGATCAGTTAATCAGTCAATCAGCCAAAACAGTACTTGGAGAGATAGAATTTCGTGATTACTCTAGGGTTTGGACGAAATTCTGGTGGTTAGGGTTTTGATTGATTGTAATACTTTGAGTTTGATAATCAATAGAAAACCCGGTTTGAAAGTGCTTTGCTGTTTCAGTTTCTACACGTTTTCTGCTTTATTCTGATCAAGAGGATTCCGCACTCTTGATTGGAAAGACGATTCTGTGAAGATCCATATACATCAAGGGGACCTACAATTGGTATCAGAGCATTAGGCTCTTGATTGCTCGGTTCAGAATTGTTTGCTGCAGAAACAGGGAGTAAAATTTCGAAATTTTTGAAACCTGATAATTAGGGTTTTTAAAATTTTCGAAAATTTTTTGTGTGTTTGATTTTGATTTTCGAATTTTGTTGGTTGTTGTGATATTCAGGTTTGTTTGATTGCTGTTTTGAAGGTTTTAGGGTTTACAGGACTGTTTTTGGTTGATTGTTTGAAGGATTTTGGCTGGAAACACTTGAAGATTCGAAGATTGTTCTTCGTGTTCTTCGCGTTCTTCGTTCTGTTTCTTGTTGATTTTCGAAAATCACTGATATTTGGCTGTTTTGATTGTGCAGATTTGTTTTGGAGAGGAGATAAGATCATCAAAATTTTCGAAAAGATTGAATTTCCATATTTACTGATCTGCGAAATTAACTGATTCAGCATATTTACCAGC
This sequence comes from Helianthus annuus, assembly GCF_002127325.2. Taxonomy (NCBI): domain Eukaryota; kingdom Viridiplantae; phylum Streptophyta; class Magnoliopsida; order Asterales; family Asteraceae; genus Helianthus; species Helianthus annuus. The sequence continues at coordinate 99,924,024 of NC_035438.2, read as the reverse complement.
GAATTTACAAGTTCCAGCATATTTATCGGCGAAGTAAATCCAAAGGCGACTTTGGTGATCGTATAACTTTCCACATCGAAGTTATTACGATTCTCGGCGAATTTACTGTTCGTCGTATTCGCGAAATAGAGCAGCGAAAATTACCAGCGAAAATTACCAGCGAACCTTATCAGGGAAATTGACTATTGAACTGCATCAGCGAAATTAAACAAACATTAGACCAGCGAATTTAACTGATCACCTAGCGAAATTACTAGGAAATTTAAAAGGGTGGAATTTCAGTTGGCAAGCGTTGGAAAATTTTCAGTGTTTTGCAAATAGAAATTGAAACGTAGCTCGTTGGACAGAACCGTTTGCACCGTTGAATTCGTGTGACATTATATATCATTGGACTCGTCTTTTCGAGACGATTCTAACGGTGTAATTTGGTAACCACTGTTTTCGGACAAATTTTGTACGGTTTTCTCAGTCTGTTAACGTTAAAATGTCAAACATGTCTACTTTGAACGAGTTGTTGAAGATGGAGCATGAGGTTGGTACTACCAACAAACCACCTAAGATGATAAAGGTGGAAAATTATCTGACATGGAAGGATCGTTTTCAGTCCTTCATTGAATATCAGGATACGCGCATGTGGATATGCATCGAAGATGGGTACGTGAATCCTACACACGACTTTGAGGGCAGACCACGTAGAACTGAATATGTGAACATGCAAGATAATGATAAAAAGATGTATGAGGCTGAAAAGAGAGCCTTGGCTGCAATCAAAATGTCGTTACCTGACAGCATCAAACATACCTTCAAGAAGTACACTAACTCAAAGGATATGTGGGATGCTTTGGAGAAAAGATACGCTGGAAATGCTGATGTCAAGAAGAACAAGGTTGATCTACTGAAGAAGCAGTTTGCTGTTTTCAAGTACATGAAGCATGAGTCACTTGAAGACGCCATCACTCGTTACTACCATCTGATGTCAGAAATGGACAATTATGAGATCGATTGCTATTCTGAAGTAGAGAAGAATGACAAGCTGCTAGATGATTTGCCTACTAAGTGGGATATCTACACTCTAATGATCAAGGGTGAAGCTGATTATGAAACAAAAGAGCTTGAAGAGGTAGTAGGAAAGTTGAGAGCTTATGAGCTTAGCATGAAGAAGAAAGATACTGGATATGATCAGGTTCAAGATCCGGCTGTTTACAATGGGCTTACATCTTCTTCATCTCACAACGCTTCTAGCGACTCCGCTACTGCGTTTTTATCATGTGAGAATGAGCAGGTTTTGGAGAATCAGGATGGTGATGTGTGTTTTGTTGCTGCTTCAGGAGGATCATCAGGAGTTAAGAAAACATCAGCTTCTAAGCAGAGTACTACTGCTAAGTCAATGCCACTGAGTGTGAAGTCTGCTGAAGAGCATCTGGCTCTACTTGCTTCGTTTGTTGCTTCCTATGAAAACTATATTCAGGGAAAGATTTCTGATCCTGCTACTTTAGATGAAGACTATGATCAGATTGATCCTGATGATCTTGAAGAGATGGATTTGCAATAGCAAATGGCCATGATTTCTAGGCGTGTGAAAAGGTTCATGAACAGAACAGGAAGAAAGTTTGTAGGAAGGAGTGTTGGCTTCGACAAGACCAAAGTGAGGTGCTTTAATTGTCAAAGTTATGGGCACTTTGCTAGGGAATGTCAGAAACAAAATCAAGATAATTCGAGCCAGAGTTCAAACAACAGGAATGCATCAAACAACTCTAGCTCAAAGGCGTTGATCTCTACTGCAAGAGAGGGTTCATATGATTGGAGCATTCACTTAGAAAATGATGGGGATGTCACTCAAGCATTCATGGCAGAGATTACTCCAGTCGATGATGGTGAAGCTAAAGTAGTGGATGCTGAGGTGAAGGTAGAGAATAGAGCTGAAGAAAAGAAGGTTGATCAGACAACAGGTGCTGAAGATGAAAAACAAAAGTCTGAATATGAAAAAGAAGCTGAGGAAAAGGATGCTAAGTATAAACAATTGGAAGCTCAGCTTGCAGCTCTAATGGCCAACCTTGACAAACAAACAGGAGAGGTAAAGTCTAATTCTGTGTGTTTAAAATGTCGTGAACTACAGGGTGAGGTTGACAGGTTGTCTGCACAAAAGAAAAGTTTGGTAAGCGAGATGTCTAACATTAAAGAATCAAACTTTTTTGCTAAAAGAAATGAAACGTCATACTTGAAGAAAATAAAAGGTTATGAAAGTGAAATTGAAGCCGTAACCTGCAAATTAAATGAAAAACTTCAAGTCATAGACTTAGCTCATGACATGATGGCTGAGAAAACAAAAGAGATTTCTGATAAAAACAAAGAGTTGTCAGATGCTCAACTCAGAATTGTTGAACTTGAAAAGAAATTGGGTCAATTCAGGGATTCTACTTTTGTTATGAAACATATGATGGGTGGGTTAAAGAAGAGTAATGACAAGACGAGTGTGCGATTCCAAGGCTTTAATGAAGTCCCACCTCCTCTTAGTCATGATTATTCATTCCTACCTGATGAAGATGAGCTAACAAATTTCATGTCAACAGCACCAAGTAGTTCCACAGCAAGTCGAGGAGATGAGTCTGAGAGAGATGAGGCTAAGAAGGATAATAACAGGAAACCTGTTTTGAAAACAAAAACTTCACATCCTAGGAATAAAAACTCAACTTCTGTTAAAAAGATTAGTTTTGTTCAAGGAAGTGACATGAAAAACGAAACAGCTGTTATTGAAAATGAATCTAACATAGAGTTTGCTAAAAATAAAAACAAAGAAACTCTTGAAATTAAGCAAACTGAACCAAATCCTTCTATGGCATCATCATCATCAAAGCCTGAATCTAGTTCAAAGGCTTCAGATAAGAAGTCTTCGAAAAGGATGTCATGCTTCAAATGTCACACCAAAGGACATGTAGCTAGCTGCTGTCCTAACAAAAAGAATGAAGCACAGGTGGATGAGAGGAAGAGAGAGAAGTCACCAGAGAAGAATGGTGATAAGCAGGAGAGAGAGTCCAACTCTCCAAAGAAATCTGCTCCTAAGCAACCAGAGACGGTTGCTGTTGGTGTGGATAAGGCTGAAAAAGGAACTCCACAAGTTCCTCGTTTTCAAAGAAATCAACATAGATTTCAGCCTAGATCTCCACCAAGCAGATTTGAGAGACCTAGAAGCAGTTCACCAAGAATGAACAATCAAAATACAAATAATTTCAGAAGTCAAGGTCAATATCAAAATCGATACCAAAATAATGGTGGTCGAAATTTTTATAACAATGGCTTTAGAAATTACAACTATAATGCTTCTTGGAATCAAAATCAAAATTTTCAAAGGTCAAATAGTCAAACACACATAGGAACCCTCAGGACCAAAGACCTAGTGGAACTCAAAATCAAATTCCAACAGGTCTAAGATCCAAGACTCCAGTTAGGAGTAATGGATATTGGATGGATGTTCCGGTGGTTGGTGAATTTGGACGACCCAAGACCATTAAGGCTTGGGTCCCCCAATCTAACTAATCTTTTGGTTGGTGTGTGCAGGAGCTGCTAAGGAGGATTATCAACTTGTGGTATGTTGATAGTGGCTGCTCCAGGCACATGACGGGGGATGCGAGGTTGTTGACTGATTTTGAAGATTCTGATGGAGGACATGTGAATTTTGCGGGTGCGAAAGGTGGTAGAATTACAGGTCGAGGAAAGGTGACCAATGGGAAGATCACACTGGACAAAGTGAACTATGTTGAGCAGCTTAAACACAATCTTATGAGCGTGTCACAAGTCTGCGACAAGGGTCACTCGGTCCATTTTACCAAGAATGAGGCATTAGTGTTGAAACCAGGTTTGGAGATACCGGACGATTGGATAGTGATGCGAGCGCCAAGGAGAAATGACACTTATGTCATGGACATGGGTGCTAAGGATCCAACTGCAGTGGTGGCGTGTTTACTATCAAAAGCATCTGAAGCTGAATCGATGTTGTGGCACAGACGCATGGCCCATATTCACTATCGCAAAATGAACTATCTTGTTAAAAATGAGCTAGTGAAAGGGGTTCCATTGCGGAGGTTTCAAGTGGAAGACAAATGTCTTCCATGTCAAAAGGGAAAACAACATAAGAAACCTCATAAATCTAAAACAGTAAATTCCATAGATGCCCCTTACGAATTACTTCACATGGATTTATTCGGTCCAGTGAACGTGAGGAGCATAGGTGGAAAGTACTATTGTTTAGTTGTCACTGATGATTACTCACGTTATTCATGGGTTTTCTTTTTAGGTACAAAAGATGAGACAGCAGAGATGTTGATAGATCTTTTTACAAAATTGGAAAACATCCATGATGCAAAGATCAAGAGGATAAGGAGTGATAATGGCACGGAGTTCAAGAATCGTATTCTGGATCTCTATGGTCTTCGCAAGGGAATTGAACATCAATATTCTGCTCCTTATACGCCTCAACAGAATGGAGTTGCTGAGAGGAAAAACAGGACGTTGATTGAAGCCGCTAGGACGATGCTTTCAGATTCTAAGCTACCAGTTCTTTTCTGGGGAGAAGCTGTGAATACAGCTTGCTATGTCCTAAACAAAGTTTTGACTGTTAAACGTTTTAACAAAACTTGTCATGAATTAATGTTTAACAAGAAACCAAACTTAGAAGGCTTTGAACCATTTGGATTACCCTGCACCATTGTGCGAAGTAAAGATAAACAAAAATTCGGTGAGGTGGCTGACGAGGGCTACTTTCTAGGTTACATACCTGGCGCACCGAATAAAAGGGTTTTTAATCTAAAACTGGTAAAATTGAGGTTGTGTTTAATGTTGAAATTACTTCTTACAAACCTCAACAGTCAACGAGTGGACCAGCTATATTATATGATTATGAAAGTGTTTTTAAATCATTTAATATTCCTGAGTTTTCCAATGCAGATGAGTCTCAGCTGATTCAAACAGTGATAAATGGAGATGATGAAGGCGAGTTCATGCCTAGATCAAATGTTGATATGACAGATGCTCCTGAAACTTCCCAAGATGCTGCTGATACTGATTCAAGTGATGGTGAACCCGAACCCAATCAGGGGGAGGATTTCATTAATCCGTTTGCAAATCAGAATATTCAGGGGGAGGTTGGATCAAACCTGGGTGACAATCTAGTAGTCGATGCTGTTGCAACTACACGAGCAAATAGGGATCATCCAGTTGACATGATACTTGGAGATCCTACTGCAGGTGTTCAGACGAGAAGAAGCATAGCAGCGAATACTGGTTTATTTGTGTCGATTGAGAAGACTGGGATTGTGAACGAGTGCTTGTACAGTTGCTTTATTTCCCAAGAGGAGCCGAAGAACATTCATATGGCTCTTAAAGACAATTCATGGGTTGAAGCTATGCAAGAGGAATTGGCCCAGTTTGCTAAGTTGAAGGTTTGGGAGTTGGTTGATCTTCCTAAAGGTGAAAGAGAGATTGGCACTAAATGGGTATTTAGGTGCAAGAAAGATGAAAGAGGTATAGTCACGCGAAACAAGGCTCGATTGGTGGTCAAAGGTTTCAATCAGCAAGAAGGGATAGATTATAATGAAGTGTTTGCACCAGTGGCAAGGTTGGAGGCAATTCGTTTGTTTCTGGCTTTCGCAACTTTCAAGGGCTTCAAAGTTTACCAACTAGACGTGAAGAGTGCGTTTCTTTACGGGAAAGTCCAAGAAGTGGTGTATGTCTCACAACCAGATGGGTTCGTTGATCCAGATTATCCAGATCGAGTGTACAAACTTGATAAGGCTTTGTATGGGTTACATCAAGCTCCCAGGGCGTGGTACGAGACACTGTCTACACATCTGATAAATAATGGTTTTGAAAGAGGTCAGATTGACAGTACACTGTTCATCAAGAGGAAGAAGGAAGATTTTCTGCTGGTACAGGTGTACGTGGATGACATCATCTTTGGGTCATCTGATGAAAGCATGTGTAAAGAGTTCGAGCAGGTGATGAAGAGCAAGTTCGAAATGAGTGCTATGGGTGAGCTGTCTTACTTTCTGGGATTACAAGTTGAACAGAAGGCAGATGGGATGTTTATTCATCAAACAAAGTATGTGTATGACATTTTGAGTCGGTTCAAAATGAATGATTGCACTACTTCCAACACACCCATATGTGAAAATCACAATCTTGGCCCAGATCATGAAAGTACTGAAGACGTTGATCCTACTCAATACAGGGCAATGATTGGTTCTCTGATGTACTTGACTGCTTCAAGACCTGACATCATGTTTGCCGTATGCTTGTGTGCCAGATATCAGGCGAATCCTAAAGAGTCACACATGAAAGCAGTGAAGCGGATTCTTCGTTACTTGAAGGGGAAACCTAAACTTGGGTTGTGGTATCCAGCTGATAGTGATCTCACGTTTGTTGCTTACACTGACTCAGACTTTGGAGGATGCAAGTCGAACAGAAAGTCTACAACAGGTGGTTGTCAGTTCTTAGGAGGCAGGATTGTATCTTGGCAATGCAAGAAGCAATCTTGTGTGTCTACATCTACGTGTGAAGCTGAATATATTGCTGCTGGAAGCTGCTGCTCTCAGGTTCTCTGGATACAACAGCAAATGCGCGATTACGGTTTGGATTTCACTCGTACTCCTGTTATGATAGACAATAATGCCACTATTTCAATAACTAATAATCCCGTGAACCACAGTCGCACAAAACATATTGACATACGTCATCATTTTATACGGGATTGTGCTGAAAAGAGACTAATTGAATTACATCGAGTCGACACAGAGGATAACCTGGCAGATCTTTATACTAAAGCATTTGACAGGGCTCGCTTTGAACATTTAGTCGAACTCAACGGGATGAGGAATCCTGAATAACTGGTTTTTCATAAGAATTTTTGTAAATAGTTTACTGCTTTTCATAAAAATCAAAAACATAAAAAAATTGAAAAATCAAAAACATAAAAAAATAGAAAATCAAAAATGAGATTTCACTGTGTGAAAAAGAAGAAATGATAGTACATCAGCAAGTTAGACTGTTACACTGAAACTGAATCATAAATTGCTTAAGTGTGATAGCAGCTTCATCATATGATGTACCAGTAGGCAAAAGCATGAAATAATCAACTTACCAATGTGATATAAACTCAAATGAACTGAATATGAGTGGGGAACACATTAGTGGTGTATGGTTTAATGACCTTAATTCTTGCGTTGATAGATTGCCAAAATCTGAAGTTTTGGGTCTTTATACTGTTATTTCATCTAGGGATATCTTGGATGTCTGTCTGTTAGAACTAAAATTGTACATGACCCCAGGTAAGATAGTCAGTTGGAATTAGCTCATTTCTATTTGAATGTCTGTATGTTTTCCCGATACACACAATTTTGATCTGATTCTGAAATCTTCTTTGAAAAAAGTCGTGTACCTCCTCTGCTGCATCCAGATATATGCTGACCTGGAGGTGCTAGGCGACGACAACTTCTGCTGCATCCAGATACATGCTGACCTAGCTGTACGTTGTCGCACTATAGATCTAATACACCCGAAAGAGGCCCTCAAGTGCCCAAAAGAAACCCAAGAAACCTATATCAAACTGAGAAAATCTCATTTGATCTGTATATTATACCATCTCTACTAAAGATCTATTCTGTTCTCTTCTCAACCTATTCCCAGTTAAGATTTCGGAAATCTGGATTGGACTTGTGAAATATGTGGTAGGGAAGATACTTGCATGATAGAGTGTGCTGTTTATATTTCCAGGATTTGATTAGTATTTAATTGGGTGTTCATTATTAAGCAATCAAAACATGATAACACATATTATATGCAGATCTAGACACCGTCATTATATCTTAAAGGATGACATCAGTATACTCACCTACTACGATGAATCTTTGTGCATACCTTGATCGTGGGGGTATATCCTGTTGTGGGACACACTAATATATCAGTAATAAAATTACCTAAACGTATCATAGGGTAATGATAGTTGAAATGTTCATGCGTTTTGTTTAAATGGACAAACATACTGGTAATCGTCTTGAACTGTTTTTCATGAAAAATTAAATAAAGAATTATATGATTGTGTGAAACAGTTTGATTGTGCTGATATGATCTTCTTACCAGTGATTCTCACAAAAATAGAGTGTTTATTGTTTTTGTTATTTACTTGCTTTCAGAAAATACAAAAATACAAAAATAGTGTCTTTTTCTATTAAAATTCTTAACGTACGGAAAACTGTTATTCTTGGAGGAATTGTTACCGATAGGGGGAGACAGTGTTAGAAAGTGAGTTCAAAATTTTAAAATCAGGCAGGTTCTTCAGTGTTGGACAAAAAGTTTTGCGTGTTGGTGATAAATTGAAAATGTTTAATCTGTTATACAGTTTAACTAATCTCTTGAAAAATAATAATTTATTTAACTTTGTTGAAAAATTCTTATGGTTTCTCGAGATGTTTGTTTTATAGTATACAGATTGAAGCGGATTATTGCTGAGAAGTTGCTGTGAAGTGGGAAGATGAGAGTTTGATTGGATGCATGGTAGAACCTCCTTTCTATATTGAAGACAAGATTGAAGAGTTTGAAGATTGCTGTGAAAATGCTAAACTGGAATTTACTCAAATGCTAATGTGTTGAAGATTTGGTGATTGGATGCATCAGCTTAGGGGGAGTCTGTTGCTGACAGAAGCTATTGAAGCTGAAGCTATCCAAAGACCAAAGACAGTGCAAGATTACTTGAAGATTGCAAGAAGACTGAAGACAAAGTTTTGACTCAAGACAAGTTTTTATGAAGCTACTGTCAAGGGGGAGTTTGTTGGTGCATGTTTGTGACAACAGCTTAGATTTGGTCTTTGGATATCTTGTAATTAGTTTAAACGATAAACGGTTAGCGGGTTTAGCTTTGTATTAGTGAGTTAATAGTGTTTGGGCTAAACTAAACCCAATTGGATGTAGGGGGGACGAATTGGGCCTTGCCCATGTAGGAAACCCTAGTCCAAATAGTAAACCTTGTGTTATATAAACAAGGTTAGGCTTTAGGGTTTAGGTTGATCAGTTAATCAGTCAATCAGCCAAAACAGTACTTGGAGAGATAGAATTTCGTGATTACTCTAGGGTTTGGACGAAATTCTGGTGGTTGGGGTTTTGATTGATTGTAATACTTTGAGTTTGATAATCAATAGAAAACCCGGTTTGAAAGTGCTTTGCTGTTTCAGTTTCTACACGTTTTCTGCTTTATTCTGATCAAGAGGATTCCGCACTCTTGATTGGAAAGACGATTCTGTGAAGATCCATATACATCAAGGGGACCTACAAGGAGGAAAATAACCTTTTTCTAAGGTCAGTTTCTTCATCATGGTGGCTTCATACCCTCTTTCAATGAAGTCAATGTGCAACTCGTTTTTAGTGAAGGAAGTTTTACCTGCCTGATCATCGAGTTGAAAGACTTTGGAGATGGATTGTGGCGAGATTTGGACAGTTTTACCCTTTATAGAAGAGTGAATGGTGGTTGCAATGTCTCCTTGTTTTTCAAGGGTTGCATTTTTCCAAAACTCCCTTTGGGTCGCCAAATAGATTGGTGCATCGGCGGTGAGCAAAGTTTTGTACTTTGACGTTGCCATGATGGTAATAATGGAATCGAAAACACATGTGGTTCCTGGTTTTGTGAGAAGACCCAGGAAATTGTGAGATTTTATTTTCTGGGAGCTGATTGACTTCTTGCACAGACACATGTTGCAAACATGATGTCTGGTCTAGATGCAGTTAGGTACAATAAGGACCCAATCATGCTTCTATAAAGCGTTTGGTGAATCAGCTCATCCTTTTCATCAGACATGACCAGCTTATTTGTGGCCATGGGTGTGCTGCATGGTTTACAATCATTCATATCAAATTTGGTTAAAAGTTCTTTAGCATATTTGCTTTGATGAATGAAGGTTCCATTTTGCAATTGCTGTACTTGGAGACCAAGAAAGCATTGCAGCTCACCCATAGCACTCATTTCAAACTCAGCTGTCATGAGTTCTCTAAACTCTTCACACATTTTGGTACATGTGCTTCCTAAAATAATGTCATCCACATAAATTTGGACAGTCATTAAATCTTTCCCTCTCCATTTAATAAACAGTGTTTTATCAATGGTACCTCTTTTGAAACCATTGAGAGTAGAAAGTTGGAAAGAGTTTCATACCAGGCTCTTGGTGCTTGTTTCAGGCCATACAAGGCTTTATTTAGCCTGTAGACATGATCAGGATAAAAGGGATCCTCAAAGCCTGGAGGTTGACATACATACACCTCTTCTTGCAATGTACCATAGAGGAAAGCACTTTTGATATACATCTGAAACACCTTCATGTTGTGGTTGATAGCAAAGGCCAGGAACAGTCTGATAGCTTCCAATCTTGCAACAGGGGCGAATGTTTCATCATAATCAATCCCCTCTTCCTGTCTGTAACCTTGAACCACAAGCCTGGCTTTGTTCTTGACAACAATGCCCCTTTCATCTGTTTTGTTCTTGAAGACCCACTTTGTGCCAATGGGACTAACCTCTTTCGGCAGTGGTACAAGCTCCCATACTTGTTGTCTTTTGAACTGTTGGAGCTCCTCTTGCATGGCTTCTACCCAGCTGTTGTCTTTTAGTGCCTCTTGGTACTTGACTGGCTGATGGAGTGATAGAAAACCAGCAAAAAGACAAATGTTTTGGGTTTGGCTTCTTGTGAGCACCCCTTCATTGATGTTGCCAATGATTTGATCAGGTGGATGAGATCTCTAGAAGATTAAATCTCCTTGGTATGGTATGATGGCATTTGTTGGTGAAGGCTGCAAATGTGTATCATCTGAGCTAACCACTGCTGGTGACTTTGATGACCCAGGAGTGGCTTCAAAAGGTGGTGGAATGGGTGGTAATGAAGTGGACCACTGCTGACTTTTATCAACTATTTGAGGACTTTTGTCAGCAGTGTTTGAGGATGTGGAAGCAGTGGTAGATGGGCTACTTTGGTCAACAACTGTTGAGGTAGCAGTGGTTGAGCTTTGGCAGCTGTTTTGAACAACTGGTGCTTTTCCCTTTGTGACAGACCTTTGAGGGATGATGATTTCATACCCATAGCTGGTGATGTATCCTCTGATGGACCTGCACTATTAGTCTTGATAGCAATATTTTCAAAGGTGAATTTTTCAAGATCAAATAGATCAGCAGGATTTGCTGGGATTTTCATTGATGAAAGCTCATTGAACTTTACATCCAAAGTCTCCCCCACTACCTTGGTCCGTGCATTGAACACTTTGTAGGCCTTGGCAGTGGTTGAGTATCCCAGAAAATAACCACAATCAATTTTGGCTGCAAATTTTGAAATGGAATCTTTTAAGTTCAAAATAAAGCATGGGCAGCCAAACACTTTGAAGTATGAGATCAGTGGTTTGATTTTATATAGAATTTCATAGGCAGTCTTTTTGTGCCTGGGGTTTATTAAAACTCTGTTCTGGACATAGCAAGCAGTGTTTACTGCCTCTGCCCAGAAAGTTAATGGCAAACCTGAATCTGCAAGCATAGTTCTGGCAGCCTCAATCAAGGTTCTGTTCTTTCTTTCAACCACCCCATTTTGCTCTGGTGTTCTAGGGATGCTGTACTGCCTTACAATCCCTTTCTTCACACAGAAGGCATCCAACTCCTTATTTTTAAATTCTGTGCCATTGTCACTCCTAAAGCTTTTCACTGGAAGGTCAAATTACTTTTCAACCTGTGTCACAAAGTCTTGCAAAATGCCTGCAGTTTCATCTTTAGAGTGCAAAAAGAAAGTCCATGTAAACCTAGAGAAGTCATCAACTATAACCAAACAATATCTTTTCTTTTTGAGGCTCATCACTTGAACTGGGCCAAACAAATCCATGTGCAGCATTTGCAAACACTGAGTTGTTTTGGACTCTTCAATGGACTTGTAAGAACTTTTGTGTTGTTTTCCTTTTAAACAGGAAATGCAATGTTCAGAACATGAAAACAATTTTTGTGGTAGGCCTCTCACCAACCCATTTTTTGAAATTTCTGTTATTGTCTTAAGATTTGTGTGCCCCAGTCTTCTGTGCCAAAGTTCTGTCTCTTTGTTAGAGGCAGCTGAGAACAGACAGGCATCAGCTCTGGGACATTCTTTAGACATGTCAACAACATAAACATTGCCACTTCTTTGAGCAACAAGTTTAGTTTGACCATTTTTTATTATTGCTTCAATCTTTTTGACCATTTCTGGTCCAACAATCCTACAACAGTCTTTTGTGAAGAATGACCCAAACCCTTTGTCACTCATTTGAGATACACTCAGAAGGTTGAATTTCAGATTGTCTATTAGATTGACATTTTCAAATTTTACATTACCAGATTGCACTGTCCCAGACCCCAGAACTTTCCCTTTACTATTATTTCCAAAGGATATATCACCCCCTCCATGGATTTTAAAGTCTTTGAGGAGGGCTTTACATCCTGTCATGTGCCTGGAGCCTCCACTATCTACATACCACAGACTATCAAAGCATGCAGAAGCTCCCTGCACATGAAGTAAAAGGATTAGTTCATTAAGGACTCCAAAGCCAACAGGGCTTTGGATGGGGATTCAGCAGTGTCTGGTATGGATGCAGTGTGATGAGCAGTGGTTAAGTCAGGGGTTTGGACAGTTTTAGTAATGTTTCTTGCTAACCACTGTTAAGGGTCTTGCCCAATCACCTGCTGATACCCAAAAGGATGCCTATTCACTCTGGGTTTAGAGGGCTTTTTGTAGACCTCATAAACGTGTGGAATCCTTTGGTAAGACTGTTTTTCCCTGCCTTTTCTGAACTGATTGGCAGGAGGTGCATCAGTAACCTGAACATCTCTTTTGACAGATGTTTGGTTCAGCTGTTTTGTGACAGCTGTTTGAATTGGCACAAACAGTGGTTGTTTCTTTGTGAATTTGATCGATGGTGATGCTGATGGACTCAAGGATGTTTTAGCAAGGTACTCATTCTTTTTGATATCAAAGTTTTTGAGATACACACATGCTTGAGTTTTGTGGTTTGTTTTACCACAAACAATGCAGCTTTAAGCTGAAACTATGACACTTGTTTTGTTTATATCATAAGCTTTTAAGTGGAAACAATCTTTTGTTAGATGGTTCCTTTTCTCACAGAATTCACAAAACAAGTTATCAATTTTTTCTTTCTTCTTCCTCTTTTCAGACTCCTTTGCAGCAGAGGTTTTAACCACTGCTGGGATGTCCTTAAGAGGAATGACTTTAGCTTTTGGAGCTTTAACACCATCAGTTGATGTAAAGTCCATTGGCTTGAAATTTTCAAGAATATCACACTCATCAGACCATTTTGGTTTAAATTGATGATTTTCAATCTCCTCAAAGGCAGAGGGACCCATTGGTCTGTCAAGTGTGATTTTGTTACCAAGTTTGTCAGTGATTTTCACTTCTTGGCCATTCTTGTTTGTGGGGATGAACTCAGTAGTTACATCAGTGGTTGAAACAGATTTTTCAAAAGCAGTGTTTTCATCATCATGTTTTCTATAACCAACCCCAAATTTCACATTGCTTTTTATCTGTTTCTCAAGCATAACCTCATACCCTTTGCATGATTCCACCCATCTCTCACATGTGATCTGGGTGGATTCTAACTCCTTTTTGCAACCTTGGTATTTTTCTATCAAGGTTTGGAGTTGGGTTTTGGTTATGCTTTGCTCTTCTTTCATGCTGCAAATCTCTTTCTATTTTTCAGCCAATTTGTTTTTAAGTTCTTTTAGAGACCTTTCAAATATGACTTCATCAGACAAGATTTTATCACGAAGGTTTTCATTCACCTCTTTGATGTTAGCAAAAGCAATAATGCAATTGTCAAAACACAGTTTTTCAAGAACTTGAGGTGATACCTTTTATGTAGCCATCATTGCACAATCACATTTAGGATTTTCCTCATCTTCAGTTCTCTCTTCTAACTCACCTGTCTTTTCTTCTTCGGACCATGGATCTGTCAGTGGTTCAATCAGGGTGCCTGAACTTTCTTTCAACAGTACTTCATTTGCCACAGCAGTAACCACTTCTTCAATCACCTCATCCACTGTTTCAGAGGCCAGCTATTCCTCTTCAGATTCAACCCCCTCCTGTATTGACTCTAATGCCATCAAACAAAATTCATCATGAGAAGAAACATTAGAAGCATAGAGTGCAAAATTTTCATCACTGAGGTCTTCAGGCATACTGCTCCAATCAACAAATTCTTGAGTAAAGAAACTTTGTTGATCTGGTTGTTTTGCTACTGGAGCAGTGGTTTGTGGTGCAGGTTGCACTTGTGCCTGGGGAGCAGGGGTTTGAACATATTGGATCTGTGGAGCAGCTGTTTGGACATAATGCACTGGCACAGGAGCAACAGCATAGTGAGCAGTGTTCACATGTGCTGCTGGGGCATACTGGGCATAGTGCACAGTGTTTTGATTTTGAGGTCTAGGATTTGAACTAGGGTGAGTGATTATGGGACCAGTTGTTTGACTCCTACACTCTCTAGCAAAATGTCCTAACATGTTACACTTATAACACTTGATTTTCGATTTATCCAACCCAACCCTTAGATTCCCATGCAACCCTGGGAATTTTTGCCCTGTTCTTTTATAAAACTTGCTAGTTCTAACACTTAGCAAGGCCAGTTGGTGCAGGATGTCCATTTCCTCTAGATCAGTGGGGTCGAAATGCTGTAGATCATTGAGTTCAAAGCTTAAATTGTCTGAAATCTGGTTTTCATTTGCAGTGAATGCATAACATGTAGAGTGAGGATCAGGGTTGTTAAAATTTGCACCAGCAGTTATGTTAATAAAGTGATCATAACCCTGATCCTTACCACTACCACCAGATTCTTCTTGACCCAGAAGAGCAGTGTTACCGAATGAATAATCATCAACGGTTTTCCCTGACTCTTGTAACTTCCTTTTCTGGTTCAACTCTCTTTCGTAGGTCAGGAGTCGACCATGGAGTTGGGTCAAGGTCAGATCCTTGAACTCAGGTGAATTTCGGGTGACAAAAGCTATTGTGTCCCATTTTTCTGGCAGTGGCCTGAGGAACCTGCTGTTTTGAGTTGAGTTTTGTAAAAGTGGTTTTAACAAGCCTCAGTTCACTGATGAGACAACTGAAACGCTCAAATTGTTGCGTCAGTGATTCACCTTTAACATGACAAAATGTTTCATATTGTTGGTTCAGGATTTCCCTATTGTTTTCTATGACTTCTTCGGTACCTCCAAAATGTTCCTTAAGCGCGTCCCACAACTCTTTGGCATTGTCATAATGTAACAATCCAGCATATATTTCGTTGGGCAGCGCTGATGCTATGATACTAAACGCTTTAGCATCTAGTTCAAATTTTTGATAATCCGTTTCAGTATAATTTTCAACAGGTTTTGGAACTTCTTTTTTAGCATCTTCAGCGCTTGGCACTGTAGGAACATGAGGACCAAAGATGACAGACTTCCAACAACCTGTGCTTTGTTGAGCGAGGATGTGACCCATCCTCCTCTGCCAGATGTTGTACTTATTTCTTTTTAGCATAGGTGGTTTAAAAAGAGAACCAATGTTGTTTTTATCGTCCTGAGATTGTGACGTCATTCTTGTTGTTTTACAGGTACTGAGAAATCAACTTTAATGGTGATTAATCCTTACTCTGTTTTTCAACGACGAACAAACGATCAGTATCAACTGTTTTGAGCTGAACTATTTACGTCAAAATGATTGTTGAATCAAATTTGACTGTCCAAGCTCTGAAACCAATTGTTGGATCTGAGTTTGATTTTGATTGTATTTTATGTTTGAAAATAAGATGAAAATGGATGAGTGTGCAGCGGAAATTATAATGAAAACAAACTTTGCATACAATCAAACGAGAGTAATACTTTTATCAAACATCTTTACACAGAGAACCGAAAGATTGAATTTATTTCAACTACGATTACAATGATTGATGTAAGAATGCAAACTCCCCCTCAGCCAGAGCTCAGTAGTTTGTTCGTGCAAAGAAGACGAATGATGCAAAGAGCTAATAGAACAGTACAAAATACTGAACTATTTATAGGCACTTGTAAACTACTGAGCATCTTTGCTGACGTCACCATGAAAGTGACATCTAACCTCCTAACAAACTCTAACCTCTGATCTATACAGACACTGCTTGTGTTAACTACTACTAATACATTCTATTACAAAACAGACTTTAGAACAGCTGCTGCAACCTTCTACTGCTGTGAACCCAGCAGCACTTGTCCGGATCAGCAGAGCTTGACTCAAGGCAGTAGATTGAATCAGCAGGACTTTAGTCTTCCATCAGATCTTTAGTTGAGCAGCAGTTATGGGTCAGCAGTTTAGCAAGATCAGCAGATAGGAGGTCATCAGTAGTTGTAATCACTTTCAATAGGAGAGATTTGTATATTAACATCGGCTTATTCAGGATCCACTGCTCTGATCCAGTTTTGGCTTTAATTATCTGTTCCTCTGATAGGGTTCAATCCCAACAGCGGAGTATGTGCAGAGATTTAACGAATTATCACAAGTTGCTTTACTCCTGGGGGGACCAGAGTTTAAGATAATTGAACAGTTCATAAGGGGATTGGCACCTCAGATTCTAAGCTTAGTAACAACATCTAAACCTTCAACGATCACCGAGGCTATCAACATAAGTGTGGCGCTCACGGAAGAAGCAGTTAGACGAGGAGAATTTTCCACTGCGGAGGAGAAAAAGGAGACTGCTATAGACGCATCTGGGGGTAACAAGAGAAAGCTCGCAAATTTCAAGATGGTTACTCTGGGAAGTGGCAAGAAGAAGGCCAAAAAAGGGAAAAGACTACATGGGTATCCTACCTAAGTGCGACAATTGTTTACGTTATCATGTCGGGCGATGTAGATATGGAAAATGTGCTAACTGTGGAAAGAGGGGGCACCCTAAAGAAACTTGTTGGCAAGATACTGAACGTGGTAATGGGTCCACGACGGTAGTGAGAATCACGAAGGGGACAGCGACAATGACAATTGTCAAGGCAGGATGAGCGATAAACAGAAACGTGCTCAAGGTTGTTTTAACTGTGGAAGCAAAAAGCATTTCAGAAAATATTGCCCTAAAATAAATCAGGCACAAGGATGAAAGCTCCCCACCGGAGCTAGGGAGACACACCAGGGATTCAAGCATGGATATCGGTACGTCCCGAATTACTCAATGTTATGCATCTGTATTGCCAAATACTGTTGCAAATCTTACGATTCGCACCTCTAGAGTTCGAGAGTATAATTGGTTTAAGTAGCGATTAAGTAGATATTCCAGTACCCATTAGAACTAGCTTAGGGGAAGCTAGTGGAAGCCAATGCAGTAACTGGAATCGGCAAGATAGAATCCGGAGAGCATAAGTTTATGCTAGATCTATTGCCAGTTGAGTTGGGAAGCTTCAACGTGGTAATTGGATGTATTAGTTGGCAAGCGGTCGAGCGGAGGTTGATATCCGCACCTCGATGACAAATGAAGGAACGATTGTGGCTCACGAAGCAGGATACGCCACCACCGATCACGAATTGTTTGAAGGCACGAAAGTTGTTGTGGGAAGGATATGTTGTTCTCCAGCTCATGTCGGGGACAAGGGAGCCGAAGAACTAAAACTCGAAGATACCCCCGTGGTTAGAGAATATCCTGGAGTCTTCCTCGAAGACTAGCCAGAATCATCTCCTCAACGACAAGTCGAATTTGTGCATCGATTTGATTCCAGGCGTCGCGCCTGTAGTCAATGCGCCCTGAGCAACTTCCACCTTCGGAAATGCAAGGATTGACAGTGAAGTTTTAGCAGTGGATAGAGAAGGAAGATAAGAGACAAAATGTTCCTTTTGGGTAACCCCATTTCTGCTCGTCAGAAAGAAGGATGATGATTGTCAAATAAACATCAACTACCAGGAGCCGAACGAGCTAACACACGAGAGTCGGTGACTCTTACTGAGGGTTAACTAACCTCTTACATAACTGACTATGAGGACCCAACTACTACTACACGACTGATCGACGAGCGAGCGTCGTTAGCAGTGAAATTCAGGAAGAAAGTATACCAGGGCGAAATTGTGGGACAATGACTTGTTCTAGACATAGACAAAATGGCGTTTCCTACACAATGTACAAACTAGATCTACACGGGATACGAAATCTGGAGAATCTAGAAAAATTATATCTAGGACCTTTGGGAACCCAGGACCAAACTCGTAATGGTTTTACTTAGAAACCATATCTGTCAACTCAATCAAACCTGATTAACTTGACAAACTTGTCACTTCAGTTAACAAAACCGAAAGTACTTAAATTTGTTTCCATTGAAGTCTTCACTTTTACTTCTAACGAGTAGATATTGCATCTCTACTCCCCGCAAAGTAGTTGGATCACGTAAATTCTCTTCGCTGAGAGCGGACACACACCTGTTTCGATACTTGGTCATTCCTTCATTTTAGCAAGTAGTCATTGTTTCAGTACTCGGAAACTTTCATGACACACATGCATCATTTGCTACACATGTGGTTTTGTTACAAACAAACACTTCATTGAAATTTAAATATTACCTTGCTAAGCCTAATTGCTGATTCGTGATTCGAACGACCTACATTATTGATATTGTTGACTCTTTTGTTATCAAGTCAACACACTATCTTGAAACCGCTTTCTTTCAAGCTACGTTTAGGTTTATGTTTGCTTCCATGCCAAGATTCCCTTGTTGATACGTACTGTGACACCTGTGTCACTGCGACCATCAAACAAATACCAAGCCGATGAAATATTGTATTTCATACTTGGGATCTTGTATAAATATGTGTATCTTTTGCACATATCAATTCTTGTTCAATTTCAAACTCTACAACGCTTTCTAGAGAATTATACGCAAACTGGTGCGTAAACGTACTCAGTTTAATGCGACAAATACTCCGGAACACCATCATATACTTAACATACCTTAAATAACGTTTACATAACTTAGAAATAAGTTTTGAAGGCTTTGGTATGACAAAAACAAGTTAATTCGCTTACAGGGACTAAACTTGACAAACTGCGAAAGTATGACGATTCGTACTAAAACAGACATTCCGGAACATGTCCATAAGTTAAACATGCCATAAATATCCTCACCATAGCTTAGAAATAGGCTTTGAGGTGTTCGGTGTGCTAAAATAAACTTTTGGATCATTCAGGGACTAAAAGTGTCAAAAAGTGCATAAGTTTGCACTTTCGCGCATAACGTACGTTCTGAATACATCCGGACATCCAAAAATTTATGTAAGCATCATAATATTATGCCTTAGTGTTTGGCATAAGAAAAATCCATTCGTCGCGTCATTTGGATCGTTTTTCGCGCTTATGCGCATTCCGTCGTAATTAACCGAACATCACGATCATACGAATAAAAGAACCAACATCCGACATATTTTTGAGCATGTTTCATGTCCTCAATGTTTAGGCATCATTTTAGGGCCTTAAAGATGGCTTAACGGACCTTGAATGTGTCGGAAATGGCCTTAAACCATAACAGGGACCTAAACTGTCAATTCTGAAACTTGGTTTCTGATCAGGACTCCCAGGCGGGGCGCGTAAGCCCTGACTAAATCCTTACGCGGGCTGCGTCAGCTTTGCAGATGCAGAAACTCATTTTTTTTGATGTTTTTGGCCTTTCAATCACTCCAAAGGGCAATGCCCCTTCACAATCTCTGGAGTTAGGGTCATAATGTGATACCACAACATCTTGACAAGTGTATGAATGAGATCATGGCACGAAATTCAAGAAACGATCCTAACGGTTTTGCTTTTCCTATAAATACCCCCCCCCCATTTGGTGTAAAACCCACAAAACTGATCAAAGAGCTCTAAGTTGATGCCATTGCTTCATACCTGAGCTCCTGGATCAAGTTTAGCTTTCGGGGACCCTTCGTAAGTGTTCTTTCGTTCTTTTAATCGCTTTCTAGTGCTAAAGTCAAACTTTGTTTGACATTCTGCGTTGACCAGCTTATGGTCAACACGAAGTTCATTGGAACTTCATAACGTGAGCGTGATCACGATGATTATAGTCCGTAGTGACTATACCTACTGATTACCACGTTATCTAGGCTCAGTGACGAGTCGTAGTTTCGGCCAAAATGCGCATTCTTGCGTATTTTGTAACCAAACTACTCATAGGTATCAAAACCGTTTGTTTTGATACCAAACCTGTTTTTCTAAACTTAGTTAAGCATGTGTTAACATGCTTAGCTCGTCACTTTTAGTATAGTGCTTATATAGGGTCGTAAGGTAAGCGATCTAAACAATCGCTTATACTTTCGAGCCCGACCCATTTGGTCGATCTTTAGGATCCGTCCAGACGCATTGGGTGACCATAGTTGTATAGGGAATAACGTTCCGAGGTTATACCTTATGGTCACGACGTTAGGCGTTCCAAACTTGTTTTACGCGAACGACGCGTTAAGGTAGCATAAGCTACCTAAACAGGTCGTAATGGGTCGTAAGCACTTAGGTTAAGTTTCATTTTAGTATTTGGGTTTTGTTAAACCATATTACACGAGTCTCCATACTCGTTTGGTTTACGAACCCGCATCCTATCCAATCCTCTGATTTAGGTCCGGTATATTAACATAGTTACCTATATTAGGTGCCGTTTGATATCCCTGACCTCTAGCATTGTTTGGTTGTTACACAAGGACTTCTAAGCAATCGCAGGTGAGTACATAGACCCCTCTTTTACTGTTTTCCAAACTGTTTTGGGGTGGAACACATGTGCCTACTTGTTACTTTTATGCTTTCAATGTTTTCATATCATATGCTTTTTATGTTCGTTAGTACATATATAGTACATGATTTCATTGTGTTTATGCTATGTATGTCCATTGTGTGCATACTTAGTACAATCGATTTACAATACATTTCATGCTATGTACGCCCATTGTGTGCATACTTAGTACATCACTCTACAATACATTTCATGCTATGTACGCCCATTGTGTGCATACTTAGTACATCACTTTACAATACATTTCATGCTACGTACGCCCATTGTGTGCATACTTAGTACATTGTTTTACATTGTATTTCCGTTGCATATGCTCATCCAGCATATGAACACATTATACTACATTTTGAACCGTTGTAACCATATGACTATGTGAACCGTCTTAACCCTTTGATTATATGAACCGTTTGTAACCATTGAACCGTGTGAACCAGTTTTATCTGTTGACATGATTTACATTTGACAATAGACATTTGACTATACATAAACATTTCTACAATTGTTAAACATTTCATCTTGATGGTTTGGTTTGAGTAAGTGATCTACGTGACAAAGCGTATGTAATATGATACAAGCATGGTGGATACGCCGCTGGTACTTCCTATATATAAGTGTTTGTATGGTATTACATATCGTAGCGTTATTTGAATCATTTCAATTTGAGACATATAACATTTTATACAAATAACACACTTTTCACAAGACCTTGATTTACAAACAACTCATCTTATACAAACTCATTTTACATGGTTATTCATTTAACCATACATTATTCTCTTATTTATACATATCATTTGATCTTATTTTTTTTTCAAATGATTTACAAGACAAAGCAAATTACAAGGTTCATGACTGAACATTTTCTCAAACATAAGTCATGAATTCTGTTTTCACAAAACCTATGTATCTCACAAGCATTTTTATGCTGACGTACCTATTTTCACATGTGATTTCAGGAGATGATGCATAGGACTTATCAAGACATACTTAGGCGGACCTGTGCCTTAGTGACTTAAAACGAGACAAGAACTAGTTAATTTATGTTATGTACTCCTTGGTTCTTGTTTAAAACAATGTGAACTTTCATGTTTGATTAATAAAGCGAAACTTCAAATTGCCATGGATTTGAAACAATAAATTATGTTACAACACTCCCTGACGTTTCCGCACGTTTTGTATGTTCTTCGTGGTCGGGGTGTGACAGAAAAGTTGGTATCAGAGCCAATGGTTATTGGGAATTAGGTTATTAGTAATGCTTTGACCTAGTCTATAACCTTCCAAGGACCCTAACGCGAGTTTACTTACGTTTAGTCATAAAACAATACCGTCACCTATCATTAGGCGATGACCACAACAAGAACATAAATTTCAAAACCGCTTTGAAAACTAATCATCTGTTCTAGGATGATTGATTACTAGGTTTTGAACCCCTTTGAATTTTCAAAACTCTCGTCAAAGTTTTGGGTCCTAAATAGTGTGAACATGTGCAAACTGGAAGAGTGAATGCCTGTACTCTGGGTTTTCTGTCTAAGGCTAGAGTGTTCGTACAAATCCACATAATCGGACCAGTCACTCTTACCTGGGAACTCTTGGGGTGAGTGTCCACTTATAGGCGAGCATGTCTTCGCGATACACTATGAGGATCTATTTGCTTTGATTCAGCCTTGGTGTTGTTTGTTTGCTTCGTAGTTCAAACAAATGACCATCAACCATGATTATGGTCGGTAATTGTAACATCTTATTCTTACCCAATGCCATTTCATTTGTTTTCTTTCTTATTTCTCTTTTAGAATGCCTCCTCAACGCGAAAACCAGATAGCGACTGCTGTCACACCCCCAAATTCCACCTGCGGAGTACCATCTGCTTGAGGGCGTGACTGACCAGGATCCAGCCACCAATTATACTGAATAATTGAATTAGTAACCAAAGTAATACTTACTAACCATACGATTAGCAAATATCATGTTCAGAGCTTAAAGTTTTAAGTTCAAATAGTAGTGAGTAGCGGAAGCATAAGTAAAACAGTTTTAAACAAGGTTCATAGTTCATGTTTATTTAACACCCAGCACAGGGGTAGACGGACACTACACATCCCCAAGCAGCAAGCTCCTCAGTCGCTGGGTACCTGCAAAGCATGCAGTAAGGTGTCAACAATAATGTTGAGCGAGTTCACTAGTTATCCAATTTTAATTACCAAAAACTTGTTTCACCAGTTAATTTATCCGTTTATACAAGCCATGGGGAGCTACCCCAAAAGTTAGCGACTAAACTGTTTTTCCAATACCGAACACTAGGTAACCGTTTGCGTTTCCGCAGGATGCCCCGATGTCAATGTTCTATCATCATTGACGGATGCCTGAGTACATTAGTTCACGACCGATCCCATACCATGGCACGTGTGAGGTTGGTAAGACCTAAATAGCGCTATCAACTAATAACCCGTTCGCCTGGCCCCGACGACTAATCGGTATTATGTAGTACGGACTTGAGTGATAGAGTTTCGTTTAGTGCCGTTTGTTGCATTCCGTATAAACAGTAATTAACTAAAGGTTCCCAATAACCAGGGAAGAAAAGTAAGTTGTATCCCTCATAAGGGGATAGTGTTGTTTTTAGTTCCGTTTCCCAAACCACCGAGAACGCATGCTTTAGGCTGTGAACTCACCTTGGGTTGCTCGGTAGGTTAATTTCCCGGGTCAATCACGTTGGTCACCACGTCCTAGCATTGTTACCAAATATAGGTCAAGTTGGGGTACGAGTAATCACGTATAGCAAACACGTATAGACACACTTAGCATGCATACATTCAAACAGTTGGGTTATTGGGCCTGCCCTAACATTTTCACAAACAAACAGTAACAGAAACACATGCAGCCCAGTCAACAGATAGCCCAACAAGTCGTGGCCCAATAACACGTAGACAGTCTAGTCGAGACAAGGGTGGTCTCGACTCGAGAATACACGGTCTCGAGTCGCAACCGGGAGATCTCGAAGAATCACGTTTTAGTCTCGAATGTGCTGCTTGCGAGTCGCAATCTCAGGAGCCTCGAGCCCAGTCTCGAGTCGAGATCATGTCGTCTCAAGTCGAGACTTAGTCGGTCTCGAGTCCCTGAAGCCCGTCTCGGTTCATCATGCTTTGGTCTCGAGTCGCAACCAAGGGTCCCGACTCGCAACCCCGGATACGTGCACCAGAATTCTTCTAGAACCTGTCCGGTTGTACTATCCAATAGAATTGCACAATCGTGATTTGGTGTACTATCCAATAGAAATTCACAAACATGTTTTGTTGTCTCATTTACCAAATATTCAGATCAAACAAAGCCTATTCAAATATTTTTCATGATCTTCAAGTAGTTCATCATGCATATTCAAATATTCAAACAAATCAACTAACATTTAATCCTTGGTTTTTAACACAACTTCATAACATGAGATAAGACAATCATTAAGCACCATACTAGCCCTATTTTATCATTATAAATCAGATGGTAATAATCATCCAACATTGATTCATACACACACATGTTCATTCTTCACAACCAAGATAGAAGGATCACTATAACACTTAACCTAATCCGAATGGTTCTAATTTCCGCCAAACCGTTCACATATAAGACATGAAGGAGCATGGTTAATCAAGCAAAACATGTTACTCATATCATCAAACAAGCATCTTTACATAACCATCATACACAACAACAATCTTTAAACATTCAACCAAAAGAGATACTAACCGGCTTGACTTAAGGTGTGAGATTATGATGAATAAGCTTCCGAGAGAGAATATTGAGCTAGAAATCCGAGAGCCTTGATGTTATGGTTGGATCCGAGAGAGGGAAGAGGGTGATGTTGTTAGGGTTTTAGAAAGAGTGTAGTGAGGGTGAAATGAGGGAGAGCGTAAAGGAGAGTGTGTGGGGGTTTTGGGTTTTTATACCCGTTTCAAGGCCGGTACACCCCTAGTGGGTTTGGTTCCGAGTGGTATGGCCCAACCGGCCCAAATGTTCATTGTTCACTCGAGACCGGGAGTGGTCTCGAGTCGGATCCTTGGGGTCTCGGCTCACTTGTAACACACACATATATATATAATATACATACTAACTACACGTAATAACAGATAATTCATATTTTTCATTTAATAATATACGTACACGCAATGTTACATCAAGAAAGTTGCCCGGGAAAACCCGAAGTGTCACATTATCCCCAAGTTTTAAGAACTTTCGTCCCGAAAGTTAAGGCAGTCACTGTCGAGCTAGTATAAGCGAGAATGTTTCAACGGGGTGTCACATCATCCCCTCGTTAGTTTGGAATTTTGTCCCGAAATTCGGTTGTAGCTTCAGTGCTGGGGTTTTCGTTTGGGAACAACTGGGGATACTTGTGCTTCATCTGGTCTTCCCGCTCCCAGGTAAACTCTGGGCCACGTCGCGAGTTCCAGCGGACTCGTACAAGAGGTATCTGGCTACGTTTGAGGATTTTGATCTCCCGATCCGTGATCTCAATCGGTTCCTCAGTAAAGTGTAGCTGTTCATCAATAGTTAGTTCCTTGAAAGGAATTACGAGCGTTTCATCTGACAGACACTTCTTCAGATTAGACACGTGAAAGACGTTGTGCACTGCACTCAGTTCTTCAGGCAGATTCAATCTGTAAGCAACCTTACCGATTTTCTCGGTAATTTCGAATGGTCCGATATATCGTGGATTAAGCTTGCCCCGCTTACCAAAGCGAACCACACCCTTCCAGGGTGAGACTTTAAGTAGAACCCGGTCGCCGACCTAGAATTCCAGTGGTTTCCTACGCTTATCAGCGTAACTCTTCTGGCGGTCATGAGCTGCCGCCATGCGTTGTCTGATCTGGGCAATCTTTTCCGTTGTGTCTACCACCATCTCTGGGCCCGTGATTTGACTATCACCGATTTCCGCCCAGCAGAGAGGTGATCGGCATTTACGACCGTACAATGCCTCAAAAGGTGCTGCCTGAATGCTAGTGTGGTAGCTGTTATTGTAGGAGAATTCCACTAGCGGTAGATGCTTCTCCCAATTCTTGCCAAAATCGATCACACATGCTCTAAGCATGTCTTCTAGGGTTTGGATGGTGCGTTCGGACTGTCCATCCGTTTGCGGGTGATAAGCGGTGCTCATGTCCAAACGTGAGCCAAAGGATTTGTGCATAGCTTGCCACAATTCCGAAGTAAAACGAGCGTCTCGGTCGGAAATAATTGAGGTTGGCACCCCGTGCCTCGAA
Organism: Helianthus annuus; assembly: GCF_002127325.2. NCBI lineage: Eukaryota > Viridiplantae > Streptophyta > Magnoliopsida > Asterales > Asteraceae > Helianthus > Helianthus annuus. Next base: position 99,897,984 of record NC_035438.2, on the reverse strand, counting down.
ACTACCTCCTTTAAGTAAACTTCCGCCAAGGTAGAAAACTTGTCTGTCTCCTTAATAGCCAAAAAGTGTGCGGACTTGGTCAATCGATCTACTATTACCCAAATAGTATCATTTCCGCATTGAGACCTAGGTAGCCCTGTAACAAAATCCATGGAAATTTTCTCCCATTTCCATTTCGGGATTTCTGGTTGTTGGAGTAGGCCTGCTGGTTTCTTGTACTCTGTCTTGACTCTTGCGCAAGTCAAACATTTGCTGACATATGTTGCTATGTGAGATTTCATACCAGGCCACCAATACGTAGTCCTCAAGTCGTGGTACATCTTGTCTGATCCAGGATGTACTAAGTAACGGGACTTATGGGCTTCGTCCATCACGAGTTCACGTAAATCTCCATAGAGTGGAACCCAAATGCGCCCTGTTACATAGTAAGCGCCGTCTTCCTTCTGTTCTAGTCGCTGTCTCGAATCTGAGTGGGGAGGCTAGACTGGATAGTAAGTTGCAATGCTCGTACGCGCTTTGGTGTAGTGTCCTTTCGGCTGAGGGCATCTGCCACGACATTGGCCTTGCCCGGATGGTACTTGATGGCGCATTCGTAGTCATTCAAGAGTTCGACCCATCGACGCTGTCGCATATTCAATTCCTTTTGCCTAAAGATATGCTCGAGACTCCTGTGATCGGTGTAAATAGTGCACTTGGTACCGTACAGGTAATGTCTCCATATCTTAAGAGCAAAGATCACTGCTCCCAGTTCCAAGTCATGCGTAGTGTAGTTTCTTTCATGCGTCTTAAGTTGTCGAGATGCGTAGGCAATAACTTTTTCGCGCTGCATCAACACGCAACCGAGCCCATGGATAGACGCATCGCAGTAAACCACAAGGTCGTCAGTGCCTTCAGGCAACGAGAGAATAGGAGCACTACAAAGGTTATCCTTTAGCCTTTGAAAGGCCGATTCCTGAGCTTCATTCCACTTGTAAGCAATGCCTTTCTGAGTGAGAGTCGTGAGGGGTTGAGCAATCTTTAAGAATCCTTGGATGAATCTGCGGTAGTATCCTGCTAATCCCAAGAATTGGCGAACTTCGGTTGGAGTCTTGGGCGTAGGCCAATTCTTTATCGAGTCGATCTTAGCGGGGTCGACGTGAATCCCGTCCTTATTGACCACGTGCCCAAGGAAATGGACCTCTCGAAGCCAGAAGTCACACTTCGAGAATTTGGCGTACAATTGCTCGTTGCGTAAGAGTTCGAGGATAAGGCGTAGGTGTCGTTCATGCTCTTCTTGACTTTTCGAGTAGATCAGGATGTCGTCGATAAACACAATCACGAATTTGTCGAGGTAAGGCTTACACACTCGGTTCATGAGATCCATAAAAACGCAGGCGCGTTAGTCATTCCAAAAGGCATGACGAGGAACTCGTAATGACCATAACGAGTTCTGAACGCAGTCTTGGAGATGTCTTCATTACGAACTCTCAGCTGATGATAGCCTGATCGCAGGTCAATCTTAGAATAGTAGCTCGATCCTTGCAACTGATCGAATAGGTCGTCGATGCGTGGGAGAGGGTAACGATTCTTGATGGTAACCTTGTTCAGCTCACGATAGTCGATGCACATTCGGAATGTGCCATCCTTCTTCTTCACGAAGAGTACTGGTGCTCCCCAGGGTGATGAACTAGGACGGATAAATCCTTTATCCAATAGTTCCTGTAATTGCGTAGAGAGTTCCTCCAGTTCTGCAGGGGCTAGTCGATAAGGCGCACGAGCTATGGGCGCTGCTCCGGGAGCTAGCTCGATTTGGAATTCGACCTGGCGGTGGGGAGGGAGTCCAGGTAGTTCCTCAGGAAATACCTCGGGGTAGTCACGTACTACTGGAAAATCTTCAATCCTCTTTTCCCTTTCTTGCGTGTCAGTGACGAGTGCTAGGATAGCGGTGTGCCTTTTTTGTAAACACTTCTGGGCTTTTAGAAGCGAGATAATGCCTGTGACTTCTCCGCCTTTGTTACCTTGAACGATGAGGGGTTTGCCAGAGCGACGAGGAATACGAACTACTTTCTCTTGACAGAGGATCTCAGCGCGATGTTTGGATAACCAATCCATACCGATGACGACGTCGAAGCTTCCAAGCTTGACAGGGAAAAGGTCGATACTGAACGTCTGACCAGACAATTCTAGTTTGCAGTCGTGGATCACGTGCGAGGCCTCGATGTTCCTACCATTGGCTATCTCGACGACGTGCTTAAAACTTAATAATGCAGGCGGGTGCTTAAGTTTCTTACTAATACGAAGGGATACATAACTAGCATCGGCTCCGGAATCAAATAACACAGAAACATAACGACCATCAAGTAGGAACTTACCCGCCACGACGTTGGGGTCGTTCATTGCTTCTCCAGCTCCAATCACAAAAGCTCTTCCTCTTGCACCATTCCCAGCATTGTTGTTTTGTTCATTGTTCCCAGCTCCCTGGTTGTTGTTGCGATTCTGATTCAGTTCAGGGCAATCCTTTCGCATGTGCCCTGTTGCCCCACATTTAAAACATCCGCGGTTGTTTCCCTGCTGCTGTTGCTGTTGGGGTTGTTGCTGATTCTGCCTTGTCGGGAACTGACTTCTACAATCCTTGGCTTCATGCCCCATCTTGTTGCATCGCTGACACTGACCTTTGTTACATGCCCCATTGTGGTGCCTGTTACACTTGTTGCACTTAGGGTAGCTTCCCCGGTAGCCACCCTGTTGCTGAGGGCCTTTGTTGTTCTCAGTTTTCCTTTGCTGGGCTGGGGCCTGAGTAGAGTTAGCATCCTTGCCCTGGTTTCCAACCCACTTTCGCTTGCCATCACTAGAAGTTCCTTCCGCAACACTGATCCTTTTGGGCAACTTGCCCTCTTCCACAGCCTGGTTGGTGAGTTTGTGGGCAAGACGAACCACAAGCTGTATGGTAGTGAGGTTGGCCGAGGTCACATGGCTCCTGATTTCTGGGACTAAGCCCTTGATGTACAATTCGATCCTTCGATACATGGGTCGGGACATGTTTGGGCAAAGTGCAGCATAGTCGTTGGACAGCTTGGTGTAGGTCTCAATCTCTGACCCAACCATCTTGAGACCATAGTACTCGTCCTCGAGTTTGTGAATGTCATCCCTGTGACAATACTCTTCCTTGATCATATCCTTGAAATCTTCCCATGCCGTAGCATTAGCAGTCTCCAAACCAAGCATTTGAATTTGCGCCTTCCACCACGAAAGCGCGCTTCCCTTAAGGGTACCAGTAGCAAACTTTACCCAATTAGCTGGGGGACATTCGCAGACAGCAAAGACAGCTTCCACCTTCTCGATCCAGTGCAGAAGCCCTATGGCACCCTCAGTGCCACTGAAAGGAAGAGGCTTGCAATCCATGAAGGTCTTGAAAGTACAAACACGTGGTTGCACAGGTGCATGCTGACCTGTTGCGAAGAGTGAAGCGAAATGGGTTCAGAGGTGAAAAGACGATGTGGCGGTAGGATCTAAACATCCTAAAACAACGAGCTTACCTCCAGGGTGAGTTGCGAAAGCTGCAGCCACCGTGTTGATCAGGTTAGTGAACTGAGCCTGAGTCATGTTAACGTTTCCACATCCGCGTCCACTCATTGTCTTCATAGCCAGAAAACATAGTATGAGTGTGATGTCGTATCATAGCGAAAATGAGATAGAAGAGGGGAGGCATATCTATCTAATTAGGCAAACTAGTACGTATAGTAGAGCAGAAGGCATAAGACAAACAAGCAAGTAAACATGGGTCCGAGCTATGAGGTCAGATAAGTCGAGTCTTGCACTTGGAGTGTAGTGTCGTTATGAGTCACGGGTTATAGTCTGGTTTTTCTCAAAAAGATTTTCCCCTTTTTAAAACCAAGTTCACTATAACCAATGGCTCTGATACCAATCTGTCACACCCCCAAATTCCACCTGCGGAGTACCATCCGCTTGAGGGCGTGACTGACCAGGATCCAGCCACCAATTATATTGAATAATTGAATTAGTAACCAAAGTAATACTTCCTAACCATACGATTAGCAAATATCATGTTCAGAGCTTAAAGTTTTAAGTTCAAATAGTAGTGAGTAGCGGAAGCATAAGTAAAACAGTTTTAAACAAGGTTCATAGTTCATGTTTATTTAACAACCAGCACAGGGGTAAACGGACACTACACATCCCCAAGCAGCAAGCTCCTCAGTCACTGGGTACCTGCAAAGCATGCAGTAAGGTGTCAACAATAATGTTGAGCGAGTTCACTAGTTATCCAGTTTTAATTACCAAAAACTTGTTTCACCAGTTAATTTATCCGTTTATACAAGCCATGGGGAGCTACCCCAAAAGTTAGCGACTAAACTGTTTTTCAATACCGAACACTAGGTAACCGTTTGCGTTTCCGCAGGATGCCCCGATGCCAATGTTCTATCATCATTGACGGATGCCTGAGTACATTAGTTCACGACCGATCCCATACCATGGCACGGTGTGAGGTTGGTAAGACCTAAATAGCGATAACAACTAATAACCCATTCGCCTGGCCCCGGCGACTAATCGGTATTATGTAGTAGGGACTTGAGTGATAGAGTTTCGTTTAGTGCCGTTTGTTGCATTCCGTATAAATAGTAATTAACTAAAGGTTCCCAATAACCAGGGAAGAAAAGTAAGTTGTATCCCTCATAAGGGGATAGTGTTGTTTTTAGTTCCGTTTCCCAAACCACCGGGAACGCATGCTTTAGGTTGTGAACTCACCTTGGGTTGCTCGGTAGGTTAATTTCCCGGGTCAATCACGTTGGTCACCACGTCCTAGCATGGTTACCAAATATAGGTCAAGTTGGGGTACGAGTAATCACGTATAGCAAACATGTATAGACACACTTAGCATGCATACATTCAAACAGTTGGGTTATTGGGCCTGCCCTAACATTTTCACAAACAAACAGTAACAGAAACACATGCAGCCCAGTCAACAGATAGCCCAACAAGTCGTGGCCCAATAACACGTAGACAGTCCAGTCGAGACAAGGGTGGTCTCGACTCGAGAGTACACGGTCTCGAGTCGCAACCGGGAGATCTCGAAGAATCACGTTTTAGTCTCGAGTGTGCTGCTTGCGATTCGCAATCTCAGGAGTCTCGAGCCCAGTCTCGAGTCGAGATCATGTCGTCTCAAGTCGAGACTTAGTCGGTCTCGAGTCCCTGAAGCCCGTCTCGGTTCATCATGCTTTGGTCTCGAGTCGCAACCAAGGGTTCCGACTCGCAACCCCGGATACGTGCACCAGAATTCTTCTAGAACCTGTCCGGTTGTACTATCCAATAGAATTGCACAATCGTGATTTGGTGTACTATTTTAGAAATTCACAAACATGTTTTGTTGTCTCATTTACCAAATATTCAGATCAAACAAAGCCTATTCAAATATTTTTCATGATCTTCAAGTAGTTCATCATGCATATTCAAATATTCAAACAAATCAACTAGCATTTAATCCTTGGTTTTTAACACAACTTCATAACATGAGATAAGACAATCATTAAGCACCATACTAGCCCTATTTTATCATTATAAATCGGATGGTAATAATCATCCAACATTGATTCATACACACACATGTTCATTCTTCACAACCAAGCATTTATGAGCAAAATGGCTAAGATAGAAGGATCACTATAACACTTAACCTAATCCGAATGGTTCTAATTTCCGCCAAACCGTTCACATATAAAACATGAAGGAGCATGGTTAATCAAGCAAAACATGTTACTCATATCATCAAACAAGCATCTTTACATAACCATCATACACAACAACAATCTTTAAACATTCAACCAAAAGAGATACTAACCGGCTAGACTTAAGGTGTGAGATTATGATGAATAAGCTTCTGAGAGAGAATATTGAGCTAGAAATCCGAGAGCCTTGATGTTATGGTTGGATCCGAGAGAGGGAAGAGGGTGATGTTGTTAGGGTTTTAGAAAGAGTGTAGTGAGGGTGAAATGAGGGAGAGTGTAAAGGAGAGTGTGTGGGGGTTTTGGGTTTTTATACCCGTTTCAAGGCCGGTACACCCCTAGTGGGTTTGGTTCCGAGTGGTATGGCCCAACCGGCCCAAATGTTCATTGTTCACTCGAGACCGGGAGTGGTCTCGAGTCGAATCCTTGGGGTCTCGGCTCACTTGTAACACACACATATATATATAATATACATACTAACTACACGTAATAACAAATAATTCATATTTTTCATTTAATAATATACGTACACGCAATGTTACATCAAGAAAGTTGCCCGGGAAAACCCGAAGTGTCACAACTGCCGAACTGGCAGAGATCATTGCGTAGCAAATGGCTGCTCAATTCCCAAACCTCTTTGCTCAATGGAACCAAGCCAACAACAACAATAATGCCCCCTGTAACTTCAAGACGGTCAACTCAGCTAAGCCATCAAAGTTTTCTGGGTCTCAAGGAGCGACTGCACTTCTGCGATGGTTCGAGAGTTTAGAGAGCACCTTCAGACATGTTCAATGTCCAAACGACCGAAAGGTAGAATTCGCATCTAGCGTCTTTGAGAAACGACCTTTGACATGGTGGAATGGTGTGATGAGAGATAGGGGTGCCGATGTGGCACTGGCTCAAACATGGCAAGAGCTTCGAGCTCTGATGATGAAGGAATTCTGTCCTCGTCACGAGATCAGGGCCTTGGAAACGGAGTTCGACGATCTTAAGAAAGTTAGCGGTGAGCATCGAGCCTACACGGATCGTTATGAGAAGTTAAGTTTGTTATGCCCGAATATGGTTACACCTTTGGATAAGACAATCGAAAAGTACATTGATGGCCTCCCTGACTCAATACAAGACATTGTGACTGGTAGCAACCCTACTACAGTTAGACAGGCCATTGAGCTATCTGCAACCTTGACTAAATCAAAGATCAGGAAAGGTAAACTTTTCCGAAAAGGTGACAAGAAACCGGTCGGGGAATCGAACCCAATCGAGGAATCAAAGACCATGGATGAACAGACTAAATCCCCTAAGAAGTCAAAGAAGCAAAAGGCATCTCAGAACTTCGCCGTGGTCGCTCACAATGGTCATGCCGTCCCCAACCAACCAGCTCACCCCCTTGCTAGAAAACCATACAATGGAACTGCACCTTTGTGCAACCAATGTAGCCTCCATCATCACGCCAATGTACAGTGCCGCAAATGCCAAACTTGTGGACTTATAGGCCACACAGCAAGAGTCTGCCCAGCTGCAGCTGCGCCAAACCAAGCTGGCAACTGTCACACCCCCAAAATCCACCTGCGGAACATCACCGCCTGGGAGCGTGACTGACCAGGATCAAGCCACCAATCATATTGAACATGTAATTAATATCAAGTAAAATAAATGCAAAACAATCATTCAATACGATAGGTGTTCAAAACATAATTATGGTTTCAAAGTGTAGCGGAAGCATAAGTATGAAAACCCAATGTATATCATAAGTTCAAATGTTTAAATAGTTTAACATGGCATCCACGATCCATGCTCCACAACGACCTGCTCCTCCCTGTGCAAGCTCCATGTATCTAACGACCTGCAAGGCATGTAACAGAGGATCAACAACTAGTTGAGCGAGTTCACAGTTTATAGTTCAGTAATTGTAAGAGTATAGTAAGCCTTGTGTTCGTTCGTTATGTCATGTATCGTATTAGTTTGTATCGCAGCCCTCCAGGCATGTATGCGAAGATTAGGGAAAGTTCTCAAGTATTCTAGACTAGGTATGTATGTATCGCGGCCACCCGGCACCTGTGCGAAGTTTTAGTGTATAGTTCGCAGCCTTCCTAGGCATGTGTGCGAAGATTAGTCATATTATCGCAGCCAACCCTGGCATGTGTGCGAAGATCAGTCATATTATCGCAGTCAATCCCGGCGTGTGTGCGAAGATCAGTTCTATAAGCATCATTAGTCTAGCAGTATCTTAACCAATCACCTTCCTCACCCGAGGATCATATCACTTCGTTCCATTATCTAGAGAAGTACAAATAAATAAATCAATCCCATTCCCACCCTGGGAACCCCATGCCTTGGCTGTGTGAACTCACCTTGGTTTGCTCGGTATGCTAACTATGTGCTCACGAATAATCAATCACGTCCTATAGTATGCATGTATATTAAATCAGTTGCATGTCGTTTAAGTCACGAAGTGTTTAAGCAATCATCGCCATGTAGCACATAACAACTATTTCACGTTCATCAAATAATACATCATACGACAGAGTAAATCAGAACTATTAGGGTTACCGTACACACTGAGCTTACATACACGGTTAACACAACTCACTTACATACCACATACCTGGCATACAGAACAGAACTCACAGTTAAGCACTTAACTTTTAACAGGGTAAATCACTTAACAGATAACAAAACTCAGGCCAACACTAATCACAAGCAAAAACTCGGACATGTATAATCATGAAAGGTCGGACCAAATGTAACATTCACAAAATTCGGCCACACAAAACATCAATAAAAGTCGAACTTCTATATCCTTTTGTAAATAAAAGCCGGACCTTTATTTTACTAATAACAAACTCAGCCCATCAACTCCTTTAAAAACTCGGACCCAACACCCTTTGAAACTCGGCCCACTTCCATCTTCATCAAAATTCGGACCTTTTTACCTTTTCATTATAAACTTCGTTCATTATAAACTTCGGACCCAATGTACTCATTACAATCTCAGACTACAAATCATCAATAAATTTGGTCCTAACATCTACTCATAAAAAAACTCGGACCTCTTATGTATGATTAAAACTCGGACTAATGCACATCACTTAAAACTCAGACTCAAGGTCCTTATAAAGTTCGGACCATGTGAGTTAAAAGTCGGACCCCTTTAATCCTTCTAAAAGTCGGATCCCCCTTATTTCACACATAAAGCTCGGACAACCCAATCACACAAAGTTCGGACTACATGTCCAAATAAAAGTCAGACCATTAAGTGTTTAGTTTAAAACTCAGACAAAGCAAACATGCGTGAATTCCAATCATTTCTAGAATCAAAAGAATCAGAACGGTTACGTTTCATACATTCAACAGTTTCTTGGTTTCTACAATCCAAAACCCTAAATCATACTTCTCAATGCAGAATCAATTAAATCTTCAATAGTTCGACAAAACAATCATCTAAATCAAGGATCTTAATCATCTAGCAATGATTACACAATCATCAACATTCTTTCACAGTAAATCAGAATCAATTAACAAAGAATAGCATATGATGAACTAGGGTTTTCATGAAACACACAATCAAGAATAAAAACAACAATCAATCATTAACAATTTACCTTGGATGATTCTAGAGGAAATGTGGAATCAAGAATGAGGAATATCTTGCCAATGATGATGGTGATGATTGCCAGAGAATGTTAAGTACGTGCTTTGGTTTCTTGTGTGAGGTTTAGTGAAGGATTAGGGTTAAGTATCATATAAGTTTCACTAATAACTCTACACACCCTTAATTATTATATTTTACAATATTACGCCATCTCAAACAGTTTCACAGTTTCACCACCAAGTTTATGCATTTGACAAGTTCTATCACGATTAACACATAACAATGCACAAACACATAATACACTTCATTGAATCGAAACGTATACAATTCCATAGCCAATTATTTGTGCAATTAAACAACCAAACAATACATGAACGTGCAATAAATGCGAAATAGGAATCTTGGAAATTCGAGTTGTCACATTATCCCCAAATTAAAAGAAATTTCGTCCCGAAATTTAGCATGCGGTTACTAAGGAAGCTAGGTAAGTTGTATCGTTTACTGATTTTCCTGGGGTGTCACATCATCCCCCCGTTGATTTGGAATTTCGTCCCGAAATTCCGCAGTAGTAGCTTCAGTCTCAGTAGTGGTTGCATTGGTTCCGAATAACTGGGGGTACTTTTCTGTCATCTGGTCTTCGCGTTCCCAGGTGTACTCTGAGCCACGTTTGGAGTTCCAACGAACTCGAACAAGAGGGATTCTCTTGCTTTTGAGGACCTTAACATCCCGGTCCGTGATTTCAACTGGCTCCTCGACGAACTGCAACCGCTAGTCGATAGTGAGTTCCTTAAAAGGAACTACGAGGGTCTCATCTGACAGGCACTTCTTCAGATTCGACACGTGAAATACATTGTGAACTGCACCGAGTTCAGCTGGTAGGTTTAGCTTGTAGGCCACTTTGCCTATTTTCTCAATGATTTCGAATGGTCCGACATACCGCGGATTTAGTTTGCCCCGTTTGCCAAAACGAACCACACCCTTCCAGGGTGAGACTTTAAGTAAGACCCGGTCCCCGACCTGAAATTCCAATGGCTTCCTACGCTTATCCGCGTAGGCTTTCTGACGGTCGCGTGCTGCCGCCATGCGTTGTCGTATTTGTGCGATCTTTTTCGTGGTGTCCACTATAAGTTCTGGACCCGTGAGTTGACTATCCCCCACCTCTGCCCAACAGAGAGGTGACCGGCATTTACGCCCGTACAATGCCTCGAATGGAGCGGCTTGTATGCTGGTGTGATAACTGTTATTGTATGAAAACTCCACTAACGGGAGATGTTCTTCCCAGCCGTTGCCAAAATCGATAACACATGCTCGAAGCATGTCTTCTAAGGTTTGAATCGTGCGTTCAGACTGTCCATCCGTCTGAGGGTGATAAGCTGTGCTCATGTCTAAGCGAGAGCCAAAAGCTTTGTGCATTGCTTTCCATAGTTCTGACGTGAATCGTGCATCGCGGTCCGAAATGATAGAGCTGGGCACCCCGTGCCTCGAGACTACTTCTTTCAAGTATATGTCTGCTAGTGTGGAAAACTTGTCTGTTTCTTTGATTGCTAGGAAATGAGCAGACTTGGTGAGTCGGTCCACGATCACCCAAATTGTATCGTTCCCACGCTGGGATCTTGGCAGACCAGTAACGAAATCCATGGAAATTTCCTCCCATTTCCACTGTGGTATCTTTGGTTGCTGAAGTAACCCTGCTGGTTTCTGATATTCTGCCTTGACTTTTGCACAAGTCAAGCACTTGCTGACGTAGGTAGCGATGTGGGCCTTCATGCTAGGCCACCAATAAGTAGTTCTGATGTCGTGGTACATTTTATCTGTGACAACTCGAATTTCCAAGACTTCTATTTTGCATTTATTGCACGATCATGTATTGTTTAGTTGATTATTTGCACAATTAATTTCTATGGAATTATATACGTTTTGATGCAATGAATCGTATTGTGTGATTGTGCATGGTTGTTTGTTAATTGTGAAAGACTTGGTAAATATATGAACTTGGTGGTGAAACTATGAAATTGTTATGAGATGGTGTACATGTGTAAAATATGATACTTAGGGAGGTAGAGGGTAATTAGTGAAATCCTAGAGATACTTAACCCTAATCCCTTTTCACTAATCATTTGCACACAAAACAAAGCACGTACTTTTCTCTGGCAATCATCACCACCATCATCATTGGCACAAGACATTCAACACTTTGATTCCACATTTTCTCTACAATCATTCAAGGTAATTGTTTATTGATCATTGTAATACTTGTAAACCCTAATTGATTGCTTAATTATTATCAATTCTTGATCCTTGATTATGTGATTCATGTTAAAACCCTAGTTCTCCATATATGATAGTTCCGTGGATGCTGATTGAATCTTGATTATTGTGAAATAATATTGATCAGTGGTGTAATCGTATGCTTAATGTCAAGATGCTTTACATGCTATAACTGTTGAATGATAATTGGATGAAAGATGTTCGAAATTAGGGTTCTGATCGTAGTTGAGAAAACGTAACTGTTATGATGCAAAGAAACGTATAACTTTTTCTTAGTCAGAGCCTTAATAACATTCGTAGTCTGAGTTTTATAACAAGATGGTTTGTCCGAATTTTAAATGGAGTCAAGGATGTCTGAGTTTGGTTATAGCAAATCATACCCGACCTTTTTAGATGTGATAGTCCGAGTTTTGTATAGTTTATGTATCCGAGTTTTACTTGTGATAATCAGGTCCGACTTTGTACATAAGATCTGGTCCGAATTCTATATACATGAATGTTGTCCGAATTTTATGATGTTCGCAGGAAGTCCGAGTTTCATGATGATGTAGGTCCGACTTTTGTAAACAAGGTGTAGGGTCCGATCTTTATAAATGTTAACATGTCCGAGTTCTTGCTTGTATTGGTAATGTCCGAGCTTTGACATCCCCATATGTGGTCCGAATTTTATTAATGACATCAAGGTCCGACCTTTATGCAATTATCACAAGAGGTCCGACCTTCATAACTTGTGGATATCCGACTTTTATTGTTAAGAGATGTCCGACCTTTACACCCTTCCCCTTGTCCGACTTTGTGATAGAAACCCACCCCCATGTCCGAGTTTAAACAGGGGAAGCCCCCCCCCCCCCCACACACTTGTCCGAGTTTTATAAGAGCAAGGCCCTGTCCGACCTTTTTATGATGCAAAGGAGTCCAAAGTTTGTTAAGTGGATTGGGTTGTCCAAGTTTTATTGATTTTATATGCTGAATAAGTAAATGAGTGTTCTGTTATGACAAACACCAGTAATTAAGCCCTCTGTATGCTTCTGTATATAGTTTCATGCAACTGTTCATGTTTGCTTATAACTGAATGATTCGATATATGATTGCATGATTTTGATTTCAACTGCATGATCCCGTACACAATAAACACACAAAACACAATCGCTTGGATATCAAAGATGTGTAAACCCTAATTTGATGCAAACACTTACATCGTATCATGTGTAACATATCCTAGGACGTGGGTAACGGACTTAGACATTTGATAAACCCTAGAGCATAGCATACCGAGCAAACCAAGGTGAGTTCACACTCTTACTAAGGCATGGGATTCCCAGGGCACGGGAATTGGGATTGAAGGATTGAGATTGAATAGAACTGTACTTACACTGTTACTAGACTACCATACCAATGTCCTCGGTTGTGCAGGACACATACTTAAGCTATTCACTGTCCTTGGTTGTGCAGGACACATACTTATGCTACTCACTGTCCTCGGTTGTGCAGGACACATACTTATGCTATTCGCTGTCCTCGGTTGTGCAGGACACATACTTACAATCTACGTAGACTTATACTTACTACTATCCTCGGTTGTGAAGGATACTTATGGTTATGAATAGTCTAGTGGTTATACAACATGGGAAACCCCCACCAATAGAACGTACTATCGGCCCAGTAGAGCCACATACTACACACGAACTTACTATTACGCATTTACTTACTGTGAACTCGCTCAACTAGTTGTTGATCCTCTGTTACATGCCTTGCAGGTCGTTAGGTGCATGGAGCTTGCACAGGGAGGAGCTGGTCGTTGTGGACTTGGATCGTGATTGTTTGTTGAACACATTATGACATTACATACTTATTTATATTGGGTTTTACTTATACGCTTCTGCTAAACAGTGATAACTTACTTATGTTTTGGAAACACCTTTCATATGGATTTGGTTTGGTTTAATTGCTATTACTTTTACTATATACATTGTTCTATATGATTGGTGGCTTGATCCTGGTCAGTCACGCTCCCAAGCGGTGATACTCCGCACGTGGATTTTGGGGGTGTGACAGATTGGTATCAGAACCATTGGTTATAGAGAACTTGGTTTTAATATGGGAAAACGTTTTTATTAAAACCAGACTATAACCAGAACAGTGCTCTCAACGATCCACAACGACGCTTCGGTCCACGTGCAAGACTCGACATCCTAGGTAATAAGGTTCATGTTTATTGCCTACATGCTAGAATTGCATAGAACTTTGCTCGTAGTATGCTTAGATTACACTGCTCATTACTTGGTATTACTTGAGAACACCTATGTGCTTACACTCTTCTGTCATTGCACTATTCGCGAACCCTTCTCATTTATGTTGCCTTTGATGTGAAGATCAATGGCCGGACGAATTAACATGACACAAGCCCAGCTGACGGCTTTCGTTAATGAACAAGTTGCTGCGGCACTTGCAGCTGCTCAAGCAGGTAGTATACCCTGCAGTTTAGAGTCACACTAGGATCTTTAGATCCTACATTAACCCTTGTGTTTAACATTGTCCTATTCGTACACAATAGGTTAACACGCTCAGCAGCCCGTCTGCACTTTCAAGAACTTTATGGATTGTCGTCCTAGCACATTTAGTGGCACTGAAGGAGCGGTTGGATTCCTCCACTGGTTTGAAAAGCTCGAGTCTATGTTCGAGATGTGTGAATGCCCTGAGGCTCGCAGGGTCAAGTATGCCACTGGTACTTTGGAAGGAATCGCGTTGACTTGGTGGAACGCGCAAGTGCAGATCTTAGGGTTGGCAGCTGCTAACGCCACCCCTTGGAATGATTTCAAGGAACTGATCAAAAGAGAATACTGCACTCGGGAAGACATCCACAAGCTGGAGGATGAGTTTTATCATTTGAAAATGACTTGGTCAGAAATCGAAGCTTATACTAAACGGTCAAACGAGCTGGCCGTGCCGTGTCCAACTATGGTGGACCCTCCATACAAGCGCATCGAGTTGTACCTCAAGGGATTAGCACCAGAGATTCAGAGCCATGTGACATCGGCTAATCTTGACAACATTCAGGCTATTCAGCGCCTCGCTCATCGTATCACAGATCAAGCAGTGGATCAGAACAGATTGCCTAAACGTATCAGCGCTACTGCTACCGCTACCACTGCTACTACACTTGCTACTCCCAGTGACAACAAGAGAAAATGGGATGTGGATTCCAGCAAGGGATCAGCTTCAGTTCAGTCACAGGTCCAGCAGCGAAAGACTGACAGTTATCAGAGTCCCAGTCAGCACTCTTCAGGTAGCCACAGGCAGGGCGGATATCGTGGGAACCTCCCAAAGTGTAACAACTGTAACAGATACCACAGTGGCCAGTGTAACAAGGGTCACTGTCAAAGATGCCTCAAGATGGGTCATGAGGCCAAAGATTGTAGAAGCCTTCGGCCTGCGAACCAGAATCAGCAGCAGCCACCAGCACAGCAGAATCAGCAGCAGGGCAACAAAGGGTATTTTCATTGCGGTGCAGAGGGTCACTTCAAAAGGCACTGCCCTCAGCTGAACAGGAACCAGAACAACAACAACAATAACAACAATCAAGGTAATGGCAACAACAACAACAATGGTGGGAACAACAACGGCAATGAAGCAAGGGGTCGTGCGTTTGTGTTGGGGCAGGGTGATGCCAGAAATGATCCCAACGTCGTTATGGGTAAGTTTCTTCTCGACGAGTTTATGTTACTGTTTTGTTTGATTCGGGTGCGGATACGAGTTATATGTCTTTGAAAATGAGTAAATTGTTAAAACGTACACCAACACCCCTAAACACCAAACATGTCGTAGAACTAGCAAATGGTAAAAGTGTAGAAGTCATGCATGTAGTCAAGGGTTGTAACATCGTTCTAGCGGGTCAGGCCTTCTCGATTGATCTTATTCCAATAGTTCTGGGTAGTTTCGACATCGTCATCGGCATGGATTGGTTATCCAAACAGCAAGCAGAGATCTTATGTAAGGAGAAGATCATTCGTATTCCTCGTTCGGGTAAGGAACCTCTCGAAGTTCAAGGCGACAAGAGTGGTGCTGTGGTTGGCATCATCTCTTTCTTGAAGGCTCAGAAATGTTTAAGAAAGGGTCATACGGCTATCTTGGCACTAGTTACTGATGCAGCGACGAAAGAGAAAAGAATAGAGGATATTCCAGTTGTACGCGAATTTCCTCAAGTGTTTCCAGAGAATTTACCTGGTCTACCGCCTCATCGTCAGGTCGAATTTCAAGTTGAACTAGCTCCAGGAGCAGCACCTATAGCCAGCGCACCGTATCGCTTAGCCCCAACCGAACTGGAGGAACTGTCAAAGCAACTACAAGAGCTCTTGGATAAGGGCTTCATTCGTCCAAGCTCTTCGCCTTGGGGAGCTCCAGTTTTATTCGTGAAAAAGAAGGATGGCACTTTCAGGATGTGCATCGATTACCGCGAACTGAACAAAGTCACAGTGAAGAACCGTTATCCTCTTCCTCGTATTGACGACTTATTCGACCAGTTGCAAGGGTCGAGTTACTACTCCAAGATTGATCTAAGGTCCGGTTACCATCAGCTGAGAGTCCGGGATGAGGACGTCTCCAAGACAGCATTCAGAACTCGCTACGGCCACTACGAGTTTCTAGTTATGCCATTCGGGCTTACGAACGCGCCTGCAGTCTTCATGGATCTTATGAACAGGGTGTGCAAACCTTATCTAGACAAGTTCGTCATTGTCTTCATCGACGACATTCTGATCTACTCCAAGAGTCAGGAGGAACATGAGCAGCACTTACGTCTTATCTTGGAACTTCTTCGAAAGGAACAACTGTACGCCAAGTTTTCAAAATGCGATTTCTGGCTTCGTGAAGTCCACTTCTTAGGCCATGTGGTGAACAGGGATGGGATTCATGTCGATCCATCCAAGGTAGATTCGATACGGAACTGGCCTGCACCGCATACACCAACGGAAATACGTCAATTCTTGGGTTTGGCGGGTTACTACAGGCGATTCATCAAAGACTTTTCGAAGATCGCACAGCCGCTTACTCTACTGACACAGAAGGGTGTCACTTATCGTTGGGGTGATTCCCAGGAAACCGCTTTTCAGTACCTAAAGGATAGGCTTTGCAGCGCACCTATTCTCTCATTGCCAGAGGGCACGGATGATTTTGTGGTCTATTGTGACGCATCGATACAGGGGCTTGGTTGTGTATTGATGCAGCGGGATAAAGTTATTGCCTACGCCTCTCGTCAACTCAAGGTTCATGAACGAAACTACACGACGCACGATTTAGAGCTGGGAGCTGTTGTTTTCGCGCTCAAGATATGGCGACACTACCTGTACGGTACCAAGTGCACAATTTACACCGATCACAGGAGTCTCGAGCATATCTTCAAGCAGAAGGAATTGAACATGCGTCAACGACGATGGGTCGAGTTACTTAACGATTACGAATGCGCCATTAAATATCATCCAGGCAAAGCCAATGTTGTGGCTGACGCTCTCAGTCGGAAAGACACTCTACCTAGGCGTGTACGAGCTTTGCAGCTCACTATTCAGTCCAGTCTTCCTGCACAGATACGAACTGCTCAGATCGAAGCATTGAAACCCGACAACGTCAAAGCTGAAGCCTTACGCGGTTCAAGGCAGCGGATGGAACAAAAGGAAGACGGTGCCTACTATGTAACAGAGCGCATTTGGGTCCCACTTTATGGCGGGTTACGAGAACTTGTGATGGATGAAGCTCACAAGTCCCGCTACTCGGTACATCCAGGGTCGGATAAGATGTACCACGATCTCAAAACAACATATTGGTGGCCTAGCATGAAAGCCCACATTGCTACTTACGTCGGCAAGTGTTTGACATGTGCAAAAGTCAAAGTGGAGTATCAGAAACCAGCGGGCCTACTTCAGCAGCCCAAGATACCGCAATGGAAATGGGAAGAAATTTCCATGGATTTTGTTACAGGCCTACCTAGATCCCAGCGTGGGAATGATACTATCTGGGTGATCGTAGATCGACTCACAAAGTCTGCTCATTTCCTGGCTATTAAGGAAACGGATAAGTTCTCTACCTTAGCAGATGTCTACTTGAAAGAAGTTGTTTCGAGGCACGGGGTGCCCACCTCCATCATTTCGGATCGGGATGCACGATTCACGTCAGAGCTATGGCAAGCGATGCACAAATCTTTCGGCTCACGGTTAGACATGAGCACAGCGTATCATCCTCAGACGGATGGGCAGTCTGAGCGAACGATCCAGACTCTTGAAGACATGCTTCGGGCATGTGTTATTGATTTCGGCAACGGCTGGGAAAAGCATCTCCCTTTAGTGGAGTTCTCATACAACAACAGCTATCACACCAGCATACAAGCCGCTCCATTCGAGGCATTGTACGGACGTAAATGCCGGTCACCTCTCTGTTGGGCAGAGGTGGGGGATAGTCAGATCACGGGTCCGGAAATTATAGTGGACGCCACAGAAAAGATTGCACAGATACGACAATGTATGGCGGCAGCACGCGACCGTCAGAAAGCCTACGCGGACAAGCGTAGGAAGCCTTTGGAATTTCAGGTCGGGGACCAGGTTTTACTTAAAGTCTCACCTTGGAAGGGTGTGGTTCATTTTGGCAAACGGGGCAAACTAAATCCGCGGTATGTCGGACCGTTCGAGATCATTGAGAAAATAGGCAAAGTGGCCTACAAGCTAAACCTACCAGCTGAACTCGGTGCAGTTCACAATGTATTTCACGTGTCGAATCTGAAGAAGTGCCTGTCAGATGAGACCCTCATAGTTCCTTTTAAGGAACTCACTATCGACGAGCGGTTGCAGTTCGTCGAGGAGCCAGTTGAAATCACGGACCGGGATGTTAAGGTCCTCAAAAGCAAGAGAACCCCTCTTGTTCGAGTTCGTTGGAACTCCCGTCGTGGCCCAGAGTACACCTGGGAACGCGAAGACCAGATGACAGAAAAGTACCCCCAGTTATTCGGAACCAATGCAACCGCTACTGAGACTGAAGCTACTACTGCGGAATTTTCGGGACGAAATTCCAAATCAACGGGGGGATGATGTGACACCCCAGGAAAACCAGTGAACAATACAGCTTACCTAGCTTCCTCATTGAGTGCGTACCAAATTTCGGACTCAAATTTCGGGAAGAAATTTCTTTTAAGTTGGGGATAATGTGACAACTCGAATTTCCAAGACTTCTATTTTGCATTTATTGCACGATCATGTATTGTTTAGTTGATTATTTGCACAATTAATTTCTATGGAATTATATACGTTTTGATGCAATGAATCGTATTGTGTGATTGTGCATGGTTGTTTGTTAATTGTGAAAGACTTGGTAAATATATGAACTTGGTGGTGAAACTATGAAATTGTTATGAGATGGTGTACATGTGTAAAATATGATACTTAGGGAGGTAGAGGGTAATTAGTGAAATCCTAGAGATACTTAACCCTAATCCCTTTTCACTAATCATTTGCACACAAAACAAAGCACGTACTTTTCTCTGGCAATCATCACCACCATCATCATTGGCACAAGACATTCAACACTTTGATTCCACATTTTCTCTAGAATCATTCAAGGTAATTGTTTATTGATCATTGTAATACTTGTAAACCCTAATTGATTGCTTGATTATTATCAATTCTTGATCCTTGATTATGTGATTCATGTTAAAACCCTAGTTCTCCATATATGATAGTTCTGTGGATGCTGATTGAATCATGATTATTGTGAAATAATATTGATCAGTAGTGTAATCGTATGCTTAATGTCAAGATGCTTTACATGCTATAACTGTTGAATGATAATTGGATGAAAGATGTTCGAAATTAGGGTTCTGATCGTAGTTGAGAAAACGTAACTGTTATGATGCAAAGAAACATATAACTTTTTGTTAGTCAGAGCCTTAATAACATTCGTAGTCTGAGTTTTATAACAAGATGGTTTGTCCGAATTTTAAATGGAGTCAAGGATGTCTGAGTTTGGTTATAGCAAATCATACCCGACCTTTTTAGATGTGATAGTCCGAGTTTTGTATAGTTTATGTATCCGAGTTTTACTTGTGATAATCAGGTCCGACTTTGTACATAAGATCTAGTGCGAATTCTATATACATGAATGTTGTCCGAATTTTATGATGTTAGCAGGAAGTCCGAGTTTCATGATTAATGATGTAGGTCCGACTTTTGTAAACAAGGTGTAGGGTCCGATCTTTATAAATGTTAACATGTCCGAGTTCTTGCTTGTATTGGTAATGTCCGAGCTTTGACATCCCCATATGTGGTCCGAATTTTATTAATGACATCAAGGTCCGACCTTTATGCAATTATCACAAGAGGTCCGACCTTCATAACTTGTGGATATCCGACTTTTATTGTTAAGAGATGTCCGACCTTTACACCCTTCCCCTTGTCCGACTTTGTGATAGAAACCCACCCCCATGTCCTAGTTTAAACAGGGGAAGCCCCCCCCCCCACACACTTGTCCGAGTTTTATAAGAGCAAGGCCCTGTCCGACCTTTTTATGATGCAAAGGAGTCCAAAGTTTGTTAAGTGGATTGGGTTGTCCATGTTTTATTGATTTTATATGCTGAATAAGTAAATGAGTGTTCTGTTATGACAAACACCATTAATTAAGCCCTCTATATGCTTCTGTATATAGTTTCATGCAACTGTTCATGTTTGCTTATAACTGAATGATTCGATATATGATTGCATGATTTTGATTTCAACTGCATGATCCCGTACACAATAAACACACAAAACACAATCGCTTGGATATCAAAGATGTGTAAACCCTAATTTGATGCAAACACTTACATCGTATCATGTGTAACATATCCTAGGACGTGGGTAACGGACTTAGACATTTGATAAACCCTAGAGCATAGCATACCGAGCAAACCAAGGTGAGTTCACACTCTTACTAAGGCATGGGATTCCCAGGGCACGGGAATTGGGATTGAAGGATTGAGATTGAATAGAACTGTACTTACACTGTTACTAGACTACCATACCAATGTCCTCGGTTGTGCAGGACACATACTTAAGCTATTCACTGTCCTCAGTTGTGCAGGACACATACTTATGCTACTCACTGTCCTCGGTTGTGCAGGACACATACTTATGCTATTCGCTGTCCTCGGTTGTGCAGGACACATACTTACAATCTACGTAGACTTATACTTACTACTATCCTCGGTTGTGAAGGATACTTATGGTTACGAATAGTCTAGTGGTTATACAACATGGGAAACCCCCACCAATAGAACGTACTATCGGCCCAGTAGAGCCACATACTACACACGAACTTACTATTACGCATTTACTTACTTTGAACTCGCTCAACTAGTTGTTGATCCTCTGTTACATGCCTTGCAGGTCGTTAGGTACATGGAGCTTGCACAGGGAGGAGCTGGTCGTTGTGGACTTGGATCGTGATTGTTTGTTGAACACATTATGACATTACATACTTATTTATATTGGGTTTTACTTATACGCTTCCGCTAAACAGTGATAACTTACTTATGTTTTGGAAACACCTTTCATATGGATTTGGTTTGGTTTAATTGCTATTACTTTTACTATATACATTGTCCTATATGATTGGTGGCTTGATCCTGGTCAGTCACGCTCCCAAGCGGTGATACTCCGCACGTGGATTTTGGGGGTGTGACATTATCCGACCCTGGATGTACCGAGTAGCGAGACTTGTGCGCTTCATCCATCACAAGTTCGCGTAGATCGCCATAGAGTGGGACCCAAATACGTCCTGCTACATAGTAGGCGTCGTCTTCCTTTTGTTCTAATCGTTGCATTGAACCGCGTGAAGCTTCAGCCTCTACGTTTTCTGGTTTCAATGCTTCCACCTGAGCATCTCGTATTTGTGCAGGAAGATCAGACTGAATAGTGAGCTGCAAAGCTCGTACCCGCCTAGGTAGAGTGTCTTTTCGACTGAGAGCGTCAGCCACAACATTGGCTTTTCCTGGATGGTACTTGATGGCGCATTCGTAATCATTAAGCAGTTCGACCCATCGTCGTTGACGCATGTTCAATTCTTTCTGCTTGAAGATATGCTCGAGACTCCTGTGATCGGTGTAAATAGTGCACTTGGTACCGTACAGGTAGTGTCGCCATATCTTGAGTGCAAAAACAACAGCTCCCAGCTCCAAATCGTGCGTCGTGTATTTCCGTTCGTGAACCTTAAGTTGGCGCGAAGCGTAAGCAATGACCTGGTCGCGCTGCATTAACACACATCCAAAACCCTGGATGGATGCATCACAAAAGACCACAAAATCGTCCGTGCCCTCTGGCAATGAGAGGATAGGTGCACTGCAAAGTCTATCCTTTAGGTGCTGAAAAGCAGTTTCCTGAGTGTTGCCCCAACGGTAGGTGACACCCTTCTGTGTCAGTAGTGTAAGCGGCTGAGCAATCTTTGAAAAGTCCTTGATGATCCATCTGTAATATCCCGCCAAACCCAAGAATTGGCGTATTTCCGTTGGTGTACGCGGTGCAGGCCAGTTCCTGATCGAATCTACTTTGGATGGATCGACATGAATCCCATCTCTTTTCACCACATGGCCTAAGGAGTTGACTTCACGAAGTCAGAAGTTGCATTTTGAAAACTTGGCGTACAGCTGTTCCTTTCGAAGAAGTTCCAAGATAAGACGTAAGTGCTGCTCGTGTTCCTCCTGGCTCTTAGAGTAAATCAGAATGTCGTCGATAAAAAATAATGACGAACTTGTCGAGATAGGGTTTGCACACCCTGTTTATAAGATCCATGAAAACTACAGGCGCGTTCGTAAGCCC
This sequence comes from Helianthus annuus, assembly GCF_002127325.2. Taxonomy (NCBI): domain Eukaryota; kingdom Viridiplantae; phylum Streptophyta; class Magnoliopsida; order Asterales; family Asteraceae; genus Helianthus; species Helianthus annuus. Next base: position 99,875,581 of record NC_035438.2, on the reverse strand, counting down.
AAATGGCATGACTAGAAACTCGTAGTGACCGTAGCGAGTTCTGAATGTTGTCTTGGAGACGTCCTCATCCCGGACTCTCAGCTGATGATACCCTGACCTTAGATCAATCTTGGAATAGTAACTTGACCCTTGCAACTGGTCGAATAAGTCGTCAATGCGTGGAAGAGGATAGCGGTTCTTCACTGTGACCATGTTCAGTTCGCGATAATCGATGCACATCCTGAAAGTGCCATCCTTCTTTTTCACAAATAATACTGGAGCTCCCCAAGGCGAAAAGATAGGTCGGATGAATCCCTTATCCAAGAGTTCTTGTAGCTGCGTCGATAGTTCTTCCAATTCGGATGGAGCTATGCGGTACGGTGTGTGAGCTATAGGTGCTGTCCAGAACTATAGGAATGAGGTCGATAGGGAACGTCTGACCAGCGAGGATAAGATTACAACCCTGAACTATGTACGGCCTCTAGACCTTTACCACTAGTTAACACTACGACACGTTGGGTGTTCAAGGGAGTTGGTGTACGTTTTAACATTCGCCTAACTTTCAAAGACATATAATTGGTATTCACACCCGAATCAAACAAAATAGTAACGTAAAAGTCGTCAAGAAGAAACTTACCCATGGCTACGTTGGGATCATTTCTCGCTTCTCCCTGCCCCAGCACAAATACTCGTCCCCTAGCTTCGTTGCCATTGTTGTTCCCACCATTGTTGTTGTTGTTACCATTTCCCTGATTGTTGTTATTGTTGCGATTCTGGTTCTGGTTCAACTGGGGACAATCACGCTTGAAATGACCTTCAACCCCACACTGAAAACATCCCCTGTTGCCCCGCTGTTGCTGCTGCTGATTCTGGTTCTGTGGAGCTGGTGGTGGGTGTTGCTGATTCTAATTTGCAGGTCGCGAACTCCTGCAGTCTTTAGCTTCATGCCCTAACTTGAGACATCTCTGACAACGCTCCTTACGACACCGCCCGCTGTGGTGTCTGTTGCACTTATTACACAGTGGGTGAATTCCCCGATATCCACCCTGCCCCTGACTGCCTGATGACTGCTGACCCGGATTCTGGTAGTCGTTTGTCTTACGCTGCTGTGCTTGAGATTGAACAGAAACTGATCCCCTGCTGGAATCCCCCTGCCATTTTCTCTTGTTGTCACTGGGAGTAGCATAAGTAGTAACAGCAGTAGTGGTAGCCCTGATGCGTTTTGGCAGTTTGTTCTGTTCCACTGCCTGATCCGTAATACGATGCGCAAGGCGCTGAATAGCTTGGATATTATCAAGATTGGCCGATGTCACATGGCTCTGGATTTCTGGCGCTAACCCCTTGAGATACAACTCAATGCGCTTGACTGGAGGGTCCACCATAGTTGGACATAGCACGGCCAGCTCGTTCGACCGTTTAGTATAGGCTTCAATTTCTGACCCAGTCATTTTCAAATGGTAAAACTCATCTTCCAACTTGTGAATATCTTCCCGTGTGCAGTATTCCCTTTTAATCAGTTCCTTGAAGTCATTCCAAGGGGTGGCGTTAGCAGCTGCCAACCCTAAGACCTGTACTTGCGCGTTCCACCAAGTTAACGCGATTCCTTCCAAAGTACCAGTGGCGTACTTGACCCTGTGAGCCTCAGGGCATTCACACATTTCGAACACAGATTCTAGCTTCTCAAACCAATGGAGGAGTCCCACTGCCCCCTCGGTGCCACTGAATGTGCTTGGACGACAGTCCATGAAGTTCTTGAAAGTGCAGACGGGCTGCTGAACGTGTTGACCTATTGTGTACGAATAGGACAGGGTTAAACACAAGAGTTAATGTAGGATCTAAAGATCCTAGTGTAAGTTTAATCCGCAGGGTATACTACCTGCTTGAGCAGCTGCAAGTGCCGCAGCAACTTGTTCATTAACGAAAGCCGTCAACTGGGCTTGTGTCATGTTAATACGTCCGACCATGATCTTCATAGCAAAAGTATCATAAGTTAGAGGAGTTCACGGATAGTGCGATGACAGAAGAGTGTAAGCACATAGGAGTTCTCAAGCAATAACAAGTAATGAGCATTGAAATCTAAGCATACTACGAGCAAAGTTCTATGCAGTTCTACCAAGCAGGTAATAAACATAAACCTTATTACCTAGGATGTTGAGTCTTGCACGTGGAGCGAAGCGTCGTTGTGGATCGTTGAGAGCACTGTTCTGGTTATAGTCCGGTTTTAATAAAAATGTTTACCCCATATTAAAACCAAGTTCTCTATAACCAATGGCTCTGATACCAATCTGTCACACCCCCAAAATCCACCTGCGGAACATCACCACTTGGGAGCGTGACTGACCAGGATCAAGCCACCAATCATATTGAACATGTAATTAATATCAAGTAAAATAAATGCAAACCAATCATTCAATACGATAGGTGTTTAAAACATAATTATGGTTTCAAAGTGTAGCGGAAGCATAAGTATGAAAACCCAATGTATATCATAAGTTCAAATGTTTAAATAGTTTAACATGGCATCCACGATCCATGCTCCACAACGACCTGCTCCTCCCTGTGCAAGCTCCATGTATCTAACGACCTGCAAGGCATGTAACAGAGGATCAACAACTAGTTGAGCGAGTTCACAGTTTATAGTTCAGTAATTGTAATAGTATAGTAAGCCTTGTGTTCGTCCGTTATGTCATGTATCGTATTAGTTTGTATCGCAGCCCTCCAGGCATGTATGTGAAGATTAGGGAAAGTTCTCAAGTATTCTAGACTAGGTATGTATGTATCGCGGCCACCCGGCACCTGTGCGAAGTTTTAGTGTATAGTTCGCAGCCTTGCTAGGCATGTGTGCGAAGATTAGTCATATTATCGCAGCCAACCCTGGCATGTGTGCGAAGATCAGTCATATTATCGCAGCCAATCCCGGCATGTGTGCGAAGATCAGTTCTATAAGCATCACTAGTCTAGCAGTATCTTAACCAATCACCTTCCTCACCCGAGGATCATATCACTTCGTTCCATTATCTAGAGAAGTACAAATAAATAAATCAATCCCATTCCCACCCTGGGAACCCCATGCCTTGGCTGTGTGAACTCACCTTGGTTTGCTCGGTATGCTAACTATGTGCTCACGAATAATCAATCACGTCCTATAGTATGCATGTATATTAAATCAGTTGCATGTCGTTTAAGTCACGAAGTGTTTAAGCAATCATCGCCATGTAGCACATAACAACTATTTCACGTTCATCAAATAATACATCATACGACAGAGTAAATCAGAACTATTAGGGTTACCGTACACACTGAGCTTACATACACGGTTAACACAACTCACTTACATACCACATACCTGGCATACAGAACAGAACTCACAGTTAAGCACTTAACTGTTAACAGGGTAAATCACTTAACAGATAACAAAACTCGGGCCAACACTAATCACAAGCAAAAACTCGGACATGTATAATCATGAAAGGTCGGACCAAATGTAACATTCACAAAATTCGGCCACACAAAACATCAATAAAAGTCGAACTTCTATATCCTTTTGTAAATAAAAGCCGGACCTTTATTTTACTAATAACAAACTCGGCCCATCAACTCCTTTAAAAACTCGGACCCAACACCCTTTGAAACTCGGCCCACTTCCATCTTCATCAAAATTCGGACCTTTTTACCTTTTCATTATAAACTTCGTTCATTATAAACTTCGGACCCAATGTACTCATTACAATCTCAGACTACAAATCATCAATAAATTTGGTCCTAACATCTACTCATAAAAAAACTCGGACCTCTTATGTATGATTAAAACTCGGACTAATGCACATCACTTAAAACTCGGACTCAAGGTCCTTATAAAGTTCGGACCATGTGAGTTAAAAGTCGGACCCCTTTAATCCTTCTAAAAGTCGGATCCCCCTTATTTCACACATAATGCTCGGACAACCCAATCACACAAAGTTCGGACTACATGTCCAAATAAAAGTCGGACCATTAAGTGTTTAGTTTAAAACTCAGACAAAGCAAACATGCGTGAATTCCAATCATTTCTAGAATCAAAAGAATCAGAACGGTTACGTTTCATACATTCAACAGTTTCTTGGTTTCTACGATCCAAAACCCTAAATCATACTTCTCAATGCAGAATCAATTAAATCTTCAATAGTTTGACAAAACAAGCATCTAAATCAAGGATCTTAATCATCTAGCAATGATTACACAATCATCAACATTCTTTCACAGTAAATCAGAATCAATTAACAAAGAATAGCATATGATGAACTAGGGTTTTCATGAAACACACAATCAAGAATAAAAACAACAATCAATCATTAACAATTTACCTTGGATGATTCTAGAGGAAATGTGGAATCAAGAATGAGGAATATCTTGCCAATGATGATGGTGATGATTGCCAGAGAATGTGAAGTACGTGCTTTGGTTTCTTGTGTGAGGTTTAGTGAAGGATTAGGGTTAAGTATCATATAAGTTTCACTAATAACTCTACACGCCCTTAATTATTATATTTTACAATATTACGCCATCTCAAACAGTTTCACAGTTTCACCACCAAGTTTATGCATTTGACAAGTTCTATCACGATTAACACATAACAATGCACAAACACATAATACATTTCATTGAATCGAAACGTATACAATTCCATAGCCAATTATTTGTGCAATTAAACAACCAAACAATACATGAACGTGCAATAAATGCGAAATAGGAATCTTGGAAATTCGAGTTGTCACAGCAACAATCCTGCTCAAGGTTGTTTTCTACCAGGCTCTTGTTTCAACTATGGCGAGATGGGTCATTTCCGAAGAAATTGCCCAAAGCTTGCTGATGCAAATCCAGCACAGGGATGAGCATCTGACTGACTAGAAGACAACATCGTTTAGAAATAATCACATATTATGTATTATTTTCTTTTGTAGTCAAGGTCCAAGAAACAGTTGTTATTGTTGTTTATAAATAAATCTTTTATTTACATTGCAATGTATTTCTGTGGTTGCATGTATAAACGACATATCCCTTACAATACCGACAATCAAGGAACCGTATTACTTGAAGAACAAACTACCCCCAAAATTTTCCCATTCTATGATCTCTTGCGTCTTCCACGAAATTCCTAAGTACCCGTTTCTTCTAAGAAAAACGAAGTACAAAGCGCAAGTTACAACACGTGACGAATACCCAAAGTACCACTATAAATCCTTAATAGGGTACCTAAGGATTTCCCGTAAGTCCTTAATTGTTGTATACCTTAATTCGAATGTGGTAATTCCTTGTAATCAAAAATCGAATTTTGGGAGATCTTCCTATCTTCTCAGATAGATCCCAGTGAACATTGAGGCCCATCGACTGGTTTCCATATCTGTATTCAATCGATAACAAGTTAATAACAAATTATAATCAAGTTAAACAATTATGTGACTTTGTGCTTATGTGTTCCCTTATGTGTTGTTGTGTGATCCAAATTATGTTATCCAAATCCTTGTAGAATTTTCCATATCATTCGTATAAAGGATTCATAGTAGGATACCCAAAGGTACTACATAAAAATCCTCAATGGACTTCTACGTTATAGTTAAGTCCCTTGGATTATAAAGTACTACTTCATAATTAGAACCCTTGAGTGGTCCAGTTAAACAGATTGATCCAAAAATCTGGTTAGGGATATCATGTGAGGATATAGCTGAAAGGACTCCTTGATGGCCTAACTAAGAAGATCCCCTGTCGATCTAATTAAAAGGACCCGATGGAAGTCTAGTCACCCTCATCACAAGTTTGATATCCTTCCCCAAAACATTACAAAACAAACTGTGCGGACTGTGCAAGGGATTACGTAATTATGGATGCATACATAATTATGGAATTTAGTGCACAGAAATCACAGCAAGTTCTGTCATGTGTCTAGAGTTAACCCTATTCATTTCCAACTCTGATGAAGCAACCGTTGAAAATGACTCCGTTAGTTCATTTTCGTTCTGAAAATTTATCCGTTGAGGAAATGAATATCCGTTGTGTAATCCTTCATTTCCAACTCTGAGGAAGCAACCGTTGAAAATGACTCCGTTAGTTCATTTTCGTTTCTGAAGATTTATCCGTTGAGGAAATGAATATCCGTTGTGTAATCCTTCATTTCCAACTCTGAGGAAGTAACCGTTGAAAATGACTCCGTAAGTTCATTTTCGTTTCTGAAGATTTACCCGTTGAGGAAATGAATATCCGTTGTGAAATATTTCATTTCCAAATCTGATGAAGCAACCGTTGAAAATTACTCCGTTAGTTCATTTTCTTTTCTGAAGATTTGTCCGTGGAGGAAATGAACATTCGTTTGCTTATTCCGTCATTCCCATTTCTGAAGAATACTCGTTGAGGAAAATGACTCCGTCTGTTCATTTTCGTTTTTGAAGAATGACCGTTAAGGAAATGACAGGATATTACCTTGCATATCGCTGATGGTTATTTGGCAGAGTAACAAATAGACTCCTACGAATAAATTTCGGGACGAAATTTCCTAAAGTAGGGGAGACTGTGACACCTGTGTCACCGCGACCATCAAACAAATACCAAGCCGATGAAATATTGTATTTCATACTTGGGATCTTGTATAAATATGTGTATCTTTTGCACATATCTATTCTTGTTGAATTTCAAACTCTACAACGCTTTCTAGAGAATTATACGCAAACTGGTGCGTAAACGTACTCAGTTTAATGCGACAAATACTCTGGAACACCATCATATACTTAACATACCTTAAATAACCTTTACATAACTTAGAAATAAGTTTTGAAGGCTTTGGTATGGCAAAAACAAGTTAATTCGCTTACAGGGACTAAACTTGACAAACTGCGAAAGTATGACGATTCGTACTAAAACAGACATACCGGAACATGTCCATAAGTTAAACATGCCATAAATATCCTCACCATAGCTTAGAAATAGGCTTTGAGGTGTTCGGTGTGCTAAAATAAACTTTTGGATCATTCAGGGACTAAAAGTGTCAAAAAGTGCATAAGTTTGCACTTTCGCGCATAACTTACGTTCTGAATACATCCGGACATCCAAAAATTTATGTAAGCATCATAATATTATGCCTTAGTGTTTGGCATAAGAAAAATCCATTCGTCGCGTCATTTGGATCGTTTTTCGCGCTTATGCGCATTCCGTCGTAATTAACCGAACATCGCGATCGTACGACTAAACGAACCAACATCCAACATATTTTTGAGCATGTTTCATGTCCTTAATGTTTAGGAATCATTTTAGGGCCTTAAAGATGGCTTAACGGACCTTGAATGTGTCGGAAATAGCCTTAAACCATAACAGGGACCTAAACTGTCAATTCTAAAACTTGGTTTCTGATCAGGACTCCCAGGCGGGGCGCGTAAGCCCTGACTAAATCCTTACGTGGGCCGCGTCAGCCCTGCAGATGCAGAAACTCGTTTTTTTTTATGTTTTTGGCCTTTCAATCACTCCAAAGGGCAATGCCCCTTCACAATCTCTAAGTTAGGGTCATAATGTGATACCACAACATCTTGGCAAATATATGAATGAGATAATGGCACGAAATTCAAGAAACGATCCTAACGGTTTTGCTTTTCCTATAAATACCCCCCCCCCCATTTGGTGTAAAACCCACAAAACTGATCAAAGAGCTCTAAGTTGATGCCATTGCTTCATACCTGAGCTCCTGGATCAAGTTTAGCTTTCGGGGACCCTTAGTAAGTGTTCTTTCGTTGTTTTAGTCGCTTTCTAGTACTAAAGTCAAACTTTGTTTGACTTTCTGCGTTGACCAGCTTATGGTCAACAGGAAGTTCGTTGGAACTTCATAATGTGAGCGTGATCACGATGGTTATAGTCCGTAGTGACTATACCTACTAATTACCACGTTATCTAGGCTCAGTGACGAGTCGTAGTTTCGCCCAAAATGCGCCTTCTTGCGTATTTTGTAACCAAACTACTCATAGGTATCAAAACCGTTTGTTTTGATACCAAACCTGTTTTTCTAAACTTAGTTAAGCATGTGTTAGCATGCTTAGCTCGTCACTTTTAGTATAGTGCTTATATAGGGTCGTAAGGTAAGCGATCTAAACAATCGCTTATACTTCCGAGCCCGACCCATTTGGTCGATCTTTAGGATCCGTCCAGATGCATTGGGTGACCATAGTTGTATAGGGAATAACCTTCCGAGGTTATACCTTATGGTCACGACATTAGGCGTTCCAAACGCGTTTTACGCGAACGACGCGTTAAGGTAGCATAAGCTACCTAAACAGGTCGTAATGGGTCGTAAGCACTTAGGTTAAGTTTCATTTTAGTATGTGGGTTTTGTTAAACCATATTACACGAGTCTCCATACTCGTTTGGTTTACGAACCCGCATCCTATCCAATCCTCCGATTTAGGTCCGGTATATTAACATAGTTACCTATATTAGGTGCCGTTTGATATCCCTGACCTCTAGCATTGTTTGGTTGTTACACAAGGACTTCTAAGCAATCTCAGTTGAGTACATAGACCCCTCTTTTACTGTTTTCCAAACTGTTTTGGGGTGGAACACATGTGCCTACTTGTTACTTTTATGCTTTCAATGTTTTCATATCATATGCTTATTATGTTCGTTAGTACATATATAGTACATGATTTCATTGTGTTGATGCTATGTATGTCCATTGTGTGCATACTTAGTACAATCGATTTACAATACATTTCATGCTATGTACGCCCATTCTGTGCATACTTAGTACATCACTCTACAATACATTTCATGCTATGTACGCCCATTGTGTGCATACTTAGTACAACACTTTACAATACATTTCATGCTACGTACGCCCATTGTGTGCATACTTAGTACATTGTTTTACATTGTATTTCTGTTGCATATGCTCATCCAGCATATGAACACATTATACTACATTTTGAACCGTTGTAACCATTTGACTATGTGAACCGTCTTAACCCTTTGATTATATGAACCGTTTGTAACCATTGAACCGTGTGAACCAGTTGTATCTGTTGACATGATTTACATTTGACAATAGACATTTGAGTATACATAAACATTTCTAAAATTGTTAAACATTTCATCTTGATGGTTTGGTTTGAGTAAGTGATCTACGTAACAAGGCGTGTGTAATATGATACAAGCATGGTGGATACGCCGCTAGTACTTCCTATATATAAGTGTTTGTATGGTACTACATATCGTATCGTTATTTGAATCATTTCAATTTGAGACATATAACATTTTATACAAATAACACACTTTTCACAAGACCTTGATTTATAAACAACTCATCTTATACAAACTCATTTTACATGGTTATTCATTTAACCATACATTATTCTCTTATTTATACATATCATTTGATCTTATTTTTTTTCAAATGATTTACAAGACAAAGCAAATTACAAGGTTCATGACTGAACATTTTCTCAAACATAATTCATGAATTCTGTTTTCACAAAACCTATGTATCTCACAGGCATTTTTATGCTGACATACCTATTTTCACATATGTTTTCAGGAGATGATGCATAGGACTTATCAAGACATACTTAGGCGGACCTGTGCCTTAATGACTTAAAACGAGACAAGAACTAGTTAATTTATGTTATGTACTCCTTGGTTCTTGTTTAAAACAATGTGAACTTTCATGTTTGATTAATAAAGCGAAACTTCAAATTGCCATGGATTTGAAACAATAAATTCTATTACAACACTCCCCGACGTTTCCGCCACGTTTTGTATGTTCTTCGTGGTCGGGGTGTGACACGTACGTTTCTTGTCGGGTTACGCTGAAACTAGGTTCGATTGCTTGAACTTATCTAGTCCCCAGGTTTGATTTGAGACACCATATGATGTATTGAGAGCATCATATTCTAATACTTTGGCAAAGATTCTTTTGTTTCGAGTCATAGTAGACTTGTTTGGTCTATGACTTCACTAAATCATTGTTGGTTACGACACCTTGTGGGGGTACTTTCCCAAAAATTGAAGCTTGCGCTTATTTGGTTACACACTCCATACATGGATTTAATTGATTATTCGACAACTTGCCCTAAATCCGTTTTGTTTATCACAATTGAATCGCTCTCGACACACTTGCGTATTGAGGCAATGGTACATATATTCATTTCGTAAGAACCATGTACCTCCTAACGATCCTTTCATTGTCAATCAAATGCCTTACAGTACTTAAAACTTTTTCATCTTCGATCAAAACAGTGGCACTTTGATGTTCCATATTCAACCGAAAAACTTTATGACGTTGTGAAAATCAATTCTCCAGGCTTGTTTTGGTACACTTTCATCTGATCTCAAACACGGTGAACTTGTTCAATCACCGCTATTATGGAATTATGTCATTACGACACCTTGTGGTGTCATTACAAACCTGTAGCTTGTGCTAATCATGGTCAACCGTTTCACGCAAAAATACATAAACTTTCATTGACTCGTTATTTAAACATTCCTGATGCAACTACAAATCAAAGCAAGGATACACCAGATTCGCTTGTGTTCACTCGGCGTATTCTCGCCATTCAAAACGTTCAACACACTGAATCTTACCATTCATCTACCCGGGAGTTGACAGATCAATTTACTATTTCATTTGAGTTGTTGATTTTTTTTAAGTTTATATAGCGGGTGCTATGTTTCGTGAAAACTCGCTTGCATATTGCGATCGATCGTTTGAGAGTCTTATTAGTCAAGGCTCCTCTTTGAGGAACCCCCCTACTAGCTGGTTTGCACTAAATTATACGTCAAGTACGTCTTATACCTTGACAACTAATACTAAAAGCACACAATTTTTTTAACCCTAGGATTCGGCTTGTTATATATATTCTTGGACTCACCAAGTGTGAGTAAGGTTTGATTCGGTTTGATGATTATCTACCTCGATATTATTTATATACATACACGTGTGACGAAACCATAAGGGGTTAAGGTAGTACAAATTTCGAGGACGAAATTTCTTTAACGGGGGGAGAATGTGACAACCCTAAAAATTACGGGTATCCGTACAAATTAATTAATATTTAGTTAATGCTTAATTACTGTGCTTGCTTACAATTGTGGTTAAACTGCTACTTGAATTCTGGTACATATATATACATGCATCATACTTTATTAACTGTCACTCCATTATTTACACAGAACTATAGTGACAAACTTGATGCACAATAGCACAGTAGCACAATGAACGGATAACCCAGTAAACATGCTAACATAGCCAGCACCAGACAGACACTGTCTCTAAGGCCAGTATGAGCCGGGAATAGTTTACTACACTAGTAGGGAGCGTAGGGAAATGAGGATTGTAGAACTGCGTCACTAGGTGATAGTTATAGTGACCGGATGTGCCTAAAACATGCTCTAACTACAAAATCCTGCACTTTAATACAAAATTCAGCATTTATATGACTAGTAAAGTGCAAAAACATGGGAAAATAATACTTGACACTTTACAAAGTGTCGGGAATTCATTGTGTCACTAAAAATAATATTAAAGACACTTTAAATGCTTATTAAGCACTTTAACGGATCAATATCCAACCGAGCAACCGGACTATACCCGGAACATAAAAATATTGCCAAACGCATTGTTTTGATTTTTCCGAACTAGTTAGGGTCCCCGAACACCCTAGCCCACTAAATGTTTTATAACACACTTAAATTTTTAGCTTCACTACTCCATCCCCTAACTAAATTGTAACTAACAATTAGAAACCAACCCCATACCCCCCTCCCCTAATCGACGGTTACATGGGGACACCACCCCCATGGATTCTTTTCAATGTTATATTCAAATGTTGGGGATAAGGGAACACAATGTATGATGGTTAAAGGTGAGTGGAGGTTTATAAATAAACACATGGGTTAACAATTCCTTTTCACCAACACACAAACCAACAAACTTTCCTCTTTCTCCTCTTCCTTTTTCGGCCGAGATCACAAGCAACCCCACCACCACTTTCAAGTTTCACTTCAAGTAATCTAAGGACATCCAAGTGTGCTAGAGTTCATATAAGTAGACCCGGTGCTTACGGAATCACAAGGACCTCTCTACATCGCTTTTATCCACCTAGTTTTCGCTTTGATTCTTCCCTAGCATTGAGCTAGTTGTAAGTGATTCTAAACACTTCCTTGTTCTTGTTTAAAGTGGTTAATAAGAGATCTAACGGATAAAAATCGAGAACACTAAAGATCAAAACTAAAAGTCTTGTAAGAATGATAAACTTGTTGGTTAAAGAGAAAATAGTGGTGTAAAACTTATGAAACTTGTTTAGTTATGATTATTTTATGTTGTTTGATGCTATTAGTGGAACGAATCGTCATCTAACCAGGCTAGGTCATGTTCATGAAACATGAACTAGTGTTATGATAAGTATAGAATGGTAAGATGATGAACTCTACTACTTATGAACATGAACTTGTGTAAAAGTGATTTTTCTTGTGAAATAGAGTTCTAAACTAGTAGATCTAAAGATCTACAAGTGGTTTTTCGGAAGAACCAAGTGTAAGATGCAAATCATGTTAAAAGCCGGATCTTTCATGAACTAAAGGCATTTTGTGAACAAACAAGTGTGTAAACACTTGTGTGACAAAAGGATTTAACAAAGAAATATTTTCATAATTTTTTACTAAGAAGTTGTAAAATTACATTTTCTTTAAAGATAAGATTTCCAAGAAACTGATTTTATTTTTAGAAATAGAAAGATCTACAAGAATATTGGAAAGTTACTACATACTTTTACACAACTTACAAGTTCATGAGATTGCGTTTTATGCGTATTTTTGACTAGTTTGATGTTTTGATAGTGAATATTGATGGTCGAAAATTGACTGATTGAGTTTTTTTTTAAAAGAAAATGATACGCTTGTAAGCGTGGCCACCTCCAGGGGAAACTCTCGCGAATTTTTTCCAGAAAATAACGCTTAGAGTATTTTCATAACAAGTGGTTAAAAATACCTTTTTAACTTGTTTTTCCAAATAACATTCGCCATGATTATTATTACAAAATAACCAAGTGTCGGAGGTGGATTTTCATAAACGAAACTTGTTAAATATATATTGAGAATATATATTTCATAATAAAACGCTTGTGTGAGTTTATGATTATTTTGTGAACTATGTATATTATTTTTAGAGTAAAAATAATATAACCCGAATACACTGAGAAGTAACGACTCCAAAATAATACCAACGCCTTCACACTAAATATTTATGTTACATCGGTATTGTTTTTACAACGCGAACTCTAAAACGTAACGCGCGTATCTTCGGAAAATACTCTTAATGGTGTATTTTGACAAAGTATTATTTTGGGAAATTGTACGAAGTAAAATATAATATTTTTGGAAAAATATATATATTTTGGGAATTGTGTGAAGTAAAATATAATATTTTTGGGAAAATATGTATATTTTGGAGATAGAATATTTTAGATAAACGAATTAAAAGATATTCATTTAACTGAGACTAAATAATATATTTTTGGAATTATAAGAACGCACACGTATAAATACCCCCATCATTGGGAAGGAAATACGCATATACGATACTTAAGAAGTATAACTCTAAATTAGTTGTCTAACTATGATTCCGGAACTAAATACAATTATTATAACTTGGAATAATGTTAGAATCGTAACTCAAAATCATACATACTAAGACAAGGCACTACCCGTTCGTCTAATAGACATTAGACCATTGTAGGTAGTCGTGTTTGCCGCGGAGATTTGGGTTACGAGTACGAAGACGCAATACTGTGAGTTCATGTCCCCCTTTTCTCTTAAATGTTTTCAGTTTTTATACTTCGGGGGTGAAATACATGTTACTATGATTACGAATACTTTTTACATGGTATGGTTAGCGTAAGGAGGGTTACTACTTAGATCATGTGAGTGGGTAGGCGGGAACTAGAGGCCATTAATCCTCATTGTAGGACTGAGGGTCATTAGCGGTAGATCTATCTGGGTGTAGCGAGCCCAAGCTCTCAGTCCGCCGAATGAACCAAGTGGTGACTTTGAGCCCGATGCAAAAATCTGCTAGGTTTGAGTCTTCCTACTGCACTTCACACATATCATTCGCTTTGCAACCCGGTGATGATCTCTTTTTCCTTATTTGCTACATACCAGGGATTTTCATACATACGGACATTTTTACAAGGGTTTATACAAACTCACTTACACATGAACTCGCTCAACTTTATGTTGACTTTTCAAACTACATGTATTTCAGGAAACTAACAGATCTGGCACGATATGCACGTATTTTCAAGCTGCTTTGAAATAAAGAAGACATCCAGGGTTTAGAAGGTGTAACCTCTTCCTGGACGGGTTACATATCTCTAAACCTAGTATTGTTTAAAGTCTTTTGCTAAGTTTTTATGAACTCATTAAATCAAGTCAAGGTTTGTAACTTATTTTGTGATTGATGCTTTAAGACAAGTATAATATGGTATTTTTCTAAACTCTATTAATGGGTGAATATCTCATGTTTTTATCATATAGCACTGTTATGATTGTTGCTATGGTATTAAGAAGTCACACCAAATAAACCCACGCTTCCGCAAAGCCAGGGTGTGACAGTCAGGTAAACCATCGACATACCTCTCGATAGCTTTATCAAGTGGGGTAACCATTGTGGGACAAAGTAAACTCAACTCCTTATATCTGTCGGTATACGCGCGGTTTTCACCACTGTCCTGTTTCAGATCATCAAATTCCCTTTCTAATGCCCTTTGTTCATGGCACGGACAGAATTCCCTCATCATAAGAGCCCTAAGCTCTTCCAAGGTCTGACCCAAAGCAACATTAGCACCACGATCTCTCATGACTCCATTCCACCAAGTAAGAGCCCTCTTTTGAAGCAAACTCGACTTAGCGATTATCAGGACACTGAACATGACGAAAAGTACTCTCAATACTCTCGAACCACTGTAGAAGCCCAGTTGCTCCTTTAGAACCACTAAACTTGAGCGTTTTAGCCGAATTAAAACTTTTAAATTTGCACGGAGCAGGTGCATTATTGTTATTATTGGCTTTGTTAACTTGAGCAATGATATTTGGGAGTGTAGCAACCATTTGCTGCACAATGATAGCTGCCAGTTTGGCATTAGGTGGCTGAGCATCACGTCGAGGAAGCATTCTAAAAGAGGAAACATGAGAGAAAATGAGTGAGATGATAAGATGAAAAACGAGATGTTGCAAATATCGACAAAAACATGGATGGTGGTCATTCGTTCGTACCACAAAGCAAGCAAACGACACACTGAACTAATCAAAGTAAATGGGTTATAATAATGTATCGCGAAGACATGCTTTAGCCTATAAGTGGACACCCACCCCAAGAGTTCCTGGGTAAGAGTGACTGGTCCGATTATGTGGATTTGTACGAACACTCTAGCCTAGACAGAAAACTCGAGGTACAGGCATCCACCCTTCCAGATTGCACGTGTTCACATTATTTAGACCCAAACTTTGACGAGATTTTGAAAACTTAGAGGGTTCAAAACCTTATAACAAATCATCTAAGAATAGATGATTGATTTTCAAAATCGTTTTGGAAAATTGTGTTCTTATTTTGGCAATCACCTAAAGATAGATGACGTGCATGTTTTAAGATCTAAACAGAAGATAACTTGTTTTGGGGTCCTAGAAAAGTTATAGTCTAGGTCAAAGTATTACTAATAACCTAATTCCCTATAACCGTTGGCTCTGACACCAACTCTTCTGTCACACCCCGACCGCGTAAAACAACAAACTGCGGCGGAAACGTCGGGGTGTGGAGCGACAAAATTATTGTTCCATACCCTTGGTAAATTAAAGTTCAATTTTATTTATTAAACATGATTACAGTGTCTTAAAACAAAGAAAACATAACATAAATTAAACTAGTTTTGACACTTTTATTGTCACTAAGGCCCGAGTCCGCCTAAGTGTATCACGATCAACCCTATGCATCAGCTCCTGAAAACTAATGTGAAAATAGGTACGTCAGCATAAAAATGCCTGTGAGATACATAGGTTTTGTTGATGAAGGATTCATGACCTGTAGTTGAAAGAAATGTTTAACAAAAGTTAGTCATGAATCTTATTAAGAGCGTTTTCTTTTATAATTCATATGAAAATTTGATAAGGAAATCAAGTGTTATAAAAGAAAGGTGTAAGGTTAAGTAAATAACCAAGTAAAATGAGTTTGTATAAAATATATCGTTTGTAAATCAATGTCTTGTGAAAATATGTCTTTTGTATAAAATGTAACATGTCTTTTGTCGAAATGATTTAGATAACGCCACAATATGTAATATCATAAAAACATTTATATATAGGAAGTGGCAGCGGCGTATCCACTGTAACGCCTGCGTCCCTAGAATTCCAACTTTTGTCACTTTTAGCCCCTAGACTATGTGATATTTGTTACTTTTCATACTTGATGAATCTTATGCTATGATACTTGGTTCTAAATACTAGATTCTTGATAATTGATACTCGGAATCTAGATTCTTGACTCTTGATACTTTGGTGCTTGACTCTTGAGGCTCGTGAAACTTGAGACTTGTTTGAACGAGGGACTGGAGTCTTGTCACTAGCGGAAACTATGAAACTTGGAATCTTTTTTTATTAATGACTTAATCTAGTTATGTAATACTATTACCCAAATAATACGCAATGCAATGCTTAATCTAGCTCGCAAAACGAATCAAAGACGGTTAAACGGAAAGGATGGGATTGACCGAATGGCAATCCGATCGGATGACCATCCGATCGGATAACCAACCGATCGAATGGCCATTCGATCAGAGTGCCATCCGATCCGTGCACACCACCTCAGTCCCTCTCTCTAACACTATAAATAGGCCTGTCACATCATTCTCACTGATGTAACAGCCTTACTCGATCCAGACGCACGCTCCCTTACTCTCAAGCACTTTTCTTCCATTTCTTGGAGATTTCGATACGTTTTACACTAGATTCTTGTACAACTTTGATATACACGATATTCTCTACATGATTCTTCTTTGAAATCTCACTTTTCACCGTGAAATCTCTAAGATTTGAGCTCTTGAGGGTGACCTCATCATGGTGGTTTGCACAAACTATTGTGTGATGTCATTCTTGCCAAGATCTAGCTCAGATCTAAGGAATTTCATGTGTTTTACACTGAATCTTAACTAAATCCAGACTTTTTAGCTAAAACTTGTGTTTATCTTCATCTTTTCTTGACTTTTCACTTAAAACGGTGGAATCCATATCTAAACGGACTGAAGACTTGATGATTAGTCTTGAGTCAGCTTGGAAATAGATTGTTGCCGAAGAAGACGACCAGAGTACGGATTCCGACATAATCACCATCAAGGGCAGACGACTGAGCGGACTAGGGTGATTCCCATCCGATCAGATCGGTTGTGTGACACCTGTGTCACTCCAACCATCAAACAAATGCCAAACCAAGGAAATATTGTATTTCATACTTGGGATTTGTATAAATATGTGTATGCTTTGCACATATCAATTCTTGTTCAATTTCATACTCTACAACGCTTTCTGGAGAATTATACGCAAACTGGTGCATAAACGTACTCAGTTTAATGCGACAAATACTCCGGGAGACCATCATACACTTAACATACCTTAAATAACCTTTACATAACTTAGAAATAAGTTTTGAAGGCTTTGGTATGGCAAAAACAAGTTAATTCGCTTACAGGGACTAAACTTGACAAACTGCGAAAGTATGCCAATTTGAACTGTAACGAACATTCCAGAACATGTCCATAAGTTAAACATACCATATATATCCTTTACATAGCTTAGAAATAGGCTTTGAGGGGTTTGGTATGCTAAAACAAACTTTTGGATCATTCAGGGACTAAAAGTGTCAAAAAGTGCATAAGTTTGCACTTTCGCGCATAACTCACGTTCTGAATACATCTGGACATCCAAAAATTTATGTAAGCATTATAATATTATGCCTTAGTGTTTGGCATGAGAAAAATCCATTCGTCGCGTCATTTGGATCATCTTTCGCGCTTATGCGCATTCCGTCGTAATTAAGCGAACATCGCGATCGTACGGCCAAACGAACCGACATCCGGAATATTTTTGAGCATATTTCAAGTCCCCTACACTTTAACTTCATCTTAGAGCCTTGAAATGAGGTTAACGGGGCTTAAACGTGCCAAAAATGGGCCAAAATACGTGTTTCTGAAGTGCAGGGACCAAAATTGAAAATTCTGGTCTGGGAACCTTAGGCGGGGCACGTAAGGATTTGCCAAATCCTTAGGCGGGCCGCGTGAACATGTCTGACAGAAAGATTTTGCATTTAATGCAGAATCTGGCCTTTCGTTCGATCAAGGGGCGATGCCTTTTCACCCAATGAAGAGCCAAGGGTCAAGTTCACTGAACTTATCCACTTGGACACATGTACGCACGAGATCAAGGCACGATATTCGATAAAACGATCCTAACGGTTCCACATTTCCTATAAATACCCCCCCCCCCTTTAGTGTAAAATTCACAAAATCAGATCTTGAAGCTCTAAGTTGAAACCATTGTTTCATACCTGAGCTATTTGGTCTTGATTTGCACTCGGGGACCCTCCGTAAGTCTTCTTTCGCTCTTTTATTCGCTTTTCGAGTCCGAAAGTCAACGTTTTGTTGACTTTCTGCATTGACCAGCTTATGGTCGATGCGAAGTTCATGGAACTTCATAACGTGAGCGTGATCACGATGGTTATGGTCCATAGTGATCATACCTACTGATCACCACGTTATCTAGGCTCAGTGACGAGTCGTAGTTTCGGCCAAAATGCGCATTCTTGCGTATTTTGTAACCAAACTACTCGTGGGCATCAAAGCCGTTTGTTTTGATGCCAAACCTGTTTCTAAACTTAGTTAAGCATGTTCTAACATGCTTAGCTCGTCACTTTTAGTTTAGTGCTTATATAGGGTCGTAAGGTAAGCGATTTAAACCATCGCTTATACTTTCGAACCCGACCCATTTGGTCGGTCATTAGGACCCGACCAAACACATTAGGTGACCATAGCTATAACCTTCCGAGGTTATACCGTGTGGTCGCAATGTTAGGCGTTCCGAACGCGTTCTACGCGAACGACGCGTTAGGGTAGCATAAGCTACCTAAACGGGTCGTGATGGACCGTAAGCACTTAGATTAGGTTTCATTTTAGTATGTAGGCTTTGCTAAGCCATATTACACGAGTCTCCATACTCGTTTGGTTTACGAACCCGCGTACTGTCCGATCCTTCCGATTTGGTCCGGTATATTAACATAAGCTACCTATTAGGTGCCGTTGATATTCCGTGATTTTTAGCATTATCCGGTTATTATATAAGGAATCCAAAGCAATCTCAGGTGAGTACATAGTTCCCCTCTTTTACTGTTTCTGAACTGTTTTGGGGTGAAGCATGTGTACCTATCTGTTATTTTCATGATTTCAAAGTATAATTGATTATACATGATAGTATTTATCTTTTGACAAACTAAATGACTATCTATGGTTTAAACACTGATTTCTCAAAAAATTACAAAAGTAATTGTTGGAATAGTACCTATTTTGTTCACCAGACCGATTGGTAGTATGATATAGCGCTATAGGACTAGACACCCCATTCCTGTTGTCATGGAATGTCTGAAACCAATTCGTTTCTCCATCCAAATAGGGATTTCCTTTGTGGTATCCCTATAGTCTCAAAGGTGTAGTTTGATGCACCAGGTCTGAATGAATTCTTAAATCGCACCTTTAAAGTATATTTTGATATACTCCCAAAAAGTATAGTTTGATATACTCTCATGTGTGGTGTTGTACAGAACCAACATATATTTTGTAATCATCCAAAGCATATTTCGATATGTTATTTACAAACCAAGACATAGTTTAATATGTTATTTATCACATCCAAAGCATATTCTGATATGTTACTTACAAAACTAAAGCATAGTTTAATGTGTTATTTATAAATCCAAGGTATACCTGTAATATACTACTGAAAACTATTATTTTGAACAACTAAAGTATATTTAATATACTATCTATCAAACGATTTGGTTTTGGTTAGTGTTTAGATAACAGAACGAGTGTAATGTGATGAAAACATGGTAGATACGCCGCTGGTACTTCTTATATATAAGTGTTTTCATTGCATTACATACCGTGGCGTTATTTAGTACACTTGGGTTAACAATATTGGAACTGAAATATATTTTAATATATTACTTATTCAACTTTCTTAAAACCAAGGTATATTTTATATATACCATAAACGTTTTATTAAAACATTGTTTTTCAAACAAACTTAACTTATGCAAACTCATTTTACATGGTTATTCAGTTAACCATACATTATTCTCTTATTTATACATATCATCTGATCCTATCGTTTTTCAAATGATTTACAAGACAAAGCAAAAATACGAGGTTCATGACTAAACATTTTCTCAAACTCAAGTCATGAACTCCGTTTTCACAAAACCTATGTATCTCACAGGCATTTTTATGCTGACGTACCTATTTTTACACATGTTTCAGGTGCTGTCTTGAGATGATTGTTGATGCATGCTACATTTAGGATGGACTCGTGCCTTAGCAACTTTAAAACTTGGAAGATCATAGTTGTACTTATGTGATTGTAATAGAACAACGAGTTCATTTAATCAATAAAACAATATTTAAATTCCCATGTGTTATGAAACAATGATTCTGTTACAACACTCCCCGACGTTTCCGCCACGTTTTGTATGTTCTACGTGGTCGGGGTGTGACAGAAAAGTTGGTATCAGAGCTCATGGTTATAGGGAATTAGGTTATTAGTAATGCTTTGACCTAGTCTATAACCTTCCTAGGACCCTAACGCGAGTTTACTTGCGTTTAGTCATAAAACAACACCGTCACCTATCCTTAGGCGACGACCGCAACAAGAACATAAATTTCAAAACCGCTTTGAAAACTAATCATCTGTTCTAGGATGATTGATTACTAGGTTTTGAACCCTCTGTTATAAGGTTTTGAACCCCTTTGAATTTTCAAAACTCTCGTCAAAGTTGGTCTAAATATTGTGAACACGTGCAAACTGGAAGGGTGGGTGCCTGTACCCTGAGTTTTCTGTCTAAGGCTAGAGTGTTCGTACAAATCCACATAATCGGACCAGTCACTCTTACCTGGGAACTCTTGGGGTGAGTGTCCACTTATAGGCGAGCATGTCTTCGCGATACATTATTTTTGACCTATTTGCTTTGATTAATCACCAGGTCGTGTGTTGCTTTGTAGTAACAGACAGACGGCCACTATCCTTGCTTTCATCAGATTTGTTCCATCTCATTCTTTTCGTCTAATTCTCTCACTCGTTTCCTCTCATGTTTCCTCTTTTAGAATGCCTCCTCGACGCGACAATCAGATGGCGAATGCCGAACTGGCGGAAATCATCGCGCAACAAATGGCTGCTGCCTTCCCAATTCTTTATGCTCAAATAACTCAAGCCATCAACAACAACAATGCTCCATGCAATTTCAAGATTTTTAACTCAGCTAAACCGCTCAAGTTCAATGGTTCTGAGGGAGCAACTGGTCTTCTTCAATGGTTCGAGAGCATTGAGAACACTTTCCGTCACGTTCAGTGTCCTGAAAATCGCAAGGTCGAGTTTTCTTCGAGTGTGTTTCAGAAGAGGGCTCTTACATGGTGGAATGGGGTTATGAGAGACCGCGGTGCAGAGGTTGCATTAGCACAGACTTGGGCCGAGCTTAGGGCTCTTATGATGAAGGAGTTCTGTCCTCGTCATGAGCTTAGGGCTCTAGAAAGGGAATTTGATGATTTAAAGCAAGACAGTGGGGAACATCGAGCCTATACTGATCGCTATGAGGAATTGAGCTTGTTATGCCCTACTATGGTTACGCCTCTGGATAAGGTGATTGAGAAATACATTGATGGGCTTCCTGACGTAGTTCAGGACATCGTTACTGGCAGCAACCCTACTACTGTCAGACAAGCCATTGAATTGGCTGCCACTCTGACTGAATCCCAAATCAGGAAGCGCAAGCTGTTTCGGAAGGGCGACTTAAGACCATCTGACAAGACTGCTCATGTGGAACCAAAGGAAGAAAGTGCTGAGGTGTCCAAGAAGGAAAAGCGCAAAGCCTCTCAAAGCTACGCTGTAACTGCTCAAGACAAACAAGTTGCACCAAACCAGCCAACACAACCTCGTAAAAGACAAAACTATGTTGGTACTGCACCGTTGTGCAACAAATGCAACCGTCATCATCTAGAGCAAGAGCAGTGTCACAAATGTACCCACTGTGGGCGGTTGGGACATTTGATCAATGTTTGTCGTTATGCAAATCAAACAGCTGCAAACCCTGCTGCTGTTCAAGCACGGTTCCCTCCAGGGTCATGTTATAACTGTGGTGACCTTACCCACTACAGAAACAATTGCCCAAGGCTTGTTAACATACCTCCAGCGCGTGGACGAGTGTTCAACATCAATGAGGCAAACATGAACAATGAGGCAGCAGTGAACAATTAGTGTTTTGTATTTCCTTAGTTGCTATCTTTTGACACTTCAAGACAAATCCGTTGCCACATAAATAAAGATTTGTTGTTTTTATTTCTGCAAAATTTATGCGTTTGTGTGAATGCTTGATGCAACTTTATGATGTCAGCCCAACGACAAACTACTCGTATGGTTCTGTCATATTATGATCACTTGTGATCTCCCCAAGAACCTTAAACTCTCGTTTCTTTTAAGAAACAAAGTCAAACACTTATTGAGAATCCCTCTATCTTTATAGATAGATCTTCATAAATCGTTAAAGTGCCAAATGAAATCCATAGGTTGGATTCCTAGTGTGCCTTAATATCCATACCTAAGGATAACAAAATAAAGAATCAAGTTAACTAAATTTGTGCTTATGTATTTTCTTACATGTTTTGTGGTTGTATGTGATCCATCCAAATCCTCATAGAATCTTTCATATCTTCATACGAGAGATTCATAATGGGATATCCAAAGATACTATCTTAAACCCTTAATGGATTTCAACAGTGTAGTTAAGTCCCTCGGGTTATAAAGTATTATTCTATAATTGGACCTCTTGAAAGGTCTGCTTAAACAGATTGATTTTGAAAATCTGATTAGAAATATCATGTGATGATATAAAAATGATCCTTTAGGCGGTCTATTTAAAGAGATCGTACGACGGTCTAGTTAAGAAGATCATGTGTTGATCTAGTTAAAAGGATCGTTCGTTGATCGAATTAAAAGGATCCTTTGGTGGTCTAGTCAAATCGCTTCATATTTATTCAAGTAATTTTCCTACGGATTATGAAATGGACTGTGCGGACTGTGCAAGGAATTACGTAATTATGGAGGCCTACATAATTATGGAATTCAGTGCACAGGAACCACAGGAAGTTTCATCATGTGTTAAGACCTAGTGACAAGAATAATGATACGGGAGAAGTCTCGGACCTCGACCAATGTCATTTATTCTCACACTCCCCCAATTCTGATCTCAATCACACACCAAGTTTTCCTATGATAAGCCTTCATAAGAAACGTTCGTCAATCAGTAGTTCAAAATTTCATGTTTTACTATTTCAAGGAATTCACTCTGAGGGTTAACAAATTCGCTAAGAATCCTAACATGGCCCAGAGTTTTACCTAAGGGTTCAATGGATCTATTATAAGGCGAAACCTTCACAGCTGTCCTCACGAGTTTCCTCTAGAATTAAATTTCGGGACGAAATTTCCTAAAGTAGGGGAGACTGTGACACCTGTGTCACTCCAACCATCAAACAAATGCCAAACCAAGGAAATATTGTATTTCATACTTGGGATTTGTATAAATATGTGTATGCTTTGCACATATCAATTCTTGTTCAATTTCATACTCTACAACGCTTTCTGGAGAATTATACGCAAACTGGTGCATAAACGTACTCAGTTTAATGCGACAAATACTCCGGGAGACCATCATACACTTAACATACCTTAAATAACCTTTACATAACTTAGAAATAAGTTTTGAAGGCTTTGGTATGGCAAAAACAAGTTAATTCGCTTACAGGGACTAAACTTGACAAACTGCGAAAGTATGCCAATTTGAACTGTAACGAACATTCCGGAACATGTCCATAAGTTAAACATACCATATATATCCTTTACATAGCTTAGAAATAGGCTTTGAGGGGTTTGGTATGCTAAAACAAACTTTTGGATCATTCAGGGACTAAAAGTGTCAAAAAGTGCATAAGTTTGCACTTTCGCGCATAACTCACGTTCTGAATACATCCGGACATCCAAAAATTTATGTAAGCATTATAATATTATGCCTTAGTGTTTGGCATGAGAAAAATCCATTCGTCGCGTCATTTGGATCATCTTTCGCGCTTATGCGCATTCCGTCGTAATTAAGCGAACATCGCGATCGTACGGCCAAACGAACCGACATCCGGAATATTTTTGAGCATATTTCAAGTCCCCTACACTTTAACTTCATCTTAGAGCCTTGAAATGAGGTTAACGGGGCTTAAACGTGCCAAAAATGGGCCAAAATACGTGTTTCTGAAGTGCAGGGACCAAAATTGAAAATTCTGGTCTGGGAACCTTAGGCGGGGCGCGTAAGGATTTGCCAAATCCTTAGGCGGGCCGCGTGAACATGTCTGACAGAAAGATTTTGCATTTAATGCAGAATCTGGCCTTTCGTTCGATCAAGGGGCGATGCCTTTTCACCCAATGAAGAGCCAAGGGTCAAGTTCACTGAACTTATCCACTTGGACACATGTACGCACGAGATCAAGGCACGATATTCGATAAAACGATCCTAACGGTTCCACATTTCCTATAAATACCCCCCCCCCTTTAGTGTAAAATTCACAAAATCAGATCTTGAAGCTCTAAGTTGAAACCATTGTTTCATACCTGAGCTATTTGGTCTTGATTTGCACTCGGGGACCCTCCGTAAGTCTTCTTTCGCTCTTTTATTCGCTTTTCGAGTCCGAAAGTCAACGTTTTGTTGACTTTCTGCATTGACCAGCTTATGGTCGATGCGAAGTTCATGGAACTTCATAACGTGAGCGTGATCACGATGGTTATGGTCCATAGTGATCATACCTACTGATCACCACGTTATCTAGGCTCAGTGACGAGTCGTAGTTTCGGCCAAAATGCGCATTCTTGCGTATTTTGTAACCAAACTACTCGTGGGCATCAAAGCCGTTTGTTTTGATGCCAAACCTGTTTCTAAACTTAGTTAAGCATGTTCTAACATGCTTAGCTCGTCACTTTTAGTTTAGTGCTTATATAGGGTCGTAAGGTAAGCGATTTAAACCATCGCTTATACTTTCGAACCCGACCCATTTGGTCGGTCATTAGGACCCGACCAAACACATTAGGTGACCATAGCTATAACCTTCCGAGGTTATACCGTGTGGTCGCAATGTTAGGCGTTCCGAACGCGTTCTACGCGAACGACGCGTTAGGGTAGCATAAGCTACCTAAACGGGTCGTGATGGACCGTAAGCACTTAGATTAGGTTTCATTTTAGTATGTAGGCTTTGCTAAGCCATATTACACGAGTCTCCATACTCGTTTGGTTTACGAACCCGCGTACTGTCCGATCCTTCCGATTTGGTCCGGTATATTAACATAAGCTACCTATTAGGTGCCGTTGATATTCCGTGATTTTTAGCATTATCCGGTTATTATATAAGGAATCCAAAGCAATCTCAGGTGAGTACATAGTTCCCCTCTTTTACTGTTTCTGAACTGTTTTGGGGTGAAGCATGTGTACCTATCTGTTATTTTCATGATTTCAAAGTATAATTGATTATACATGATAGTATTTATCTTTTGACAAACTAAATGACTATCTATGGTTTAAACACTGATTTCTCAAAAAATTACAAAAGTAATTGTTGGAATAGTACCTATTTTGTTCACCAGACCGATTGGTAGTATGATATAGCGCTATAGGACTAGACACCCCATTCCTGTTGTCATGGAATGTCTGAAACCAATTCGTTTCTCCATCCAAATAGGGATTTCCTTTGTGGTATCCCTATAGTCTCAAAGGTGTAGTTTGATGCACCAGGTCTGAATGAATTCTTAAATCGCACCTTTAAAGTATATTTTGATATACTCCCAAAAAGTATAGTTTGATATACTCTCATGTGTGGTGTTGTACAGAACCAACATATATTTTGTAATCATCCAAAGCATATTTCGATATGTTATTTACAAACCAAGACATAGTTTAATATGTTATTTATCACATCCAAAGCATATTCTGATATGTTACTTACAAAACTAAAGCATAGTTTAATGTGTTATTTATAAATCCAAGGTATACCTGTAATATACTACTGAAAACTATTATTTTGAACAACTAAAGTATATTTAATATACTATCTATCAAACGATTTGGTTTTGGTTAGTGTTTAGATAACAGAACGAGTGTAATGTGATGAAAACATGGTAGATACGCCGCTGGTACTTCTTATATATAAGTGTTTTCATTGCATTACATACCGTGGCGTTATTTAGTACACTTGGGTTAACAATATTGGAACTGAAATATATTTTAATATATTACTTATTCAACTTTCTTAAAACCAAGGTATATTTTATATATACCATAAACGTTTTATTAAAACATTGTTTTTCAAACAAACTTAACTTATACAAACTCATTTTACATGGTTATTCAGTTAACCATACATTATTCTCTTATTTATACATATCATCTGATCCTATCGTTTTTCAAATGATTTACAAGACAAAGCAAAAATACGAGGTTCATGACTAAACATTTTCTCAAACTCAAGTCATGAACTCCGTTTTCACAAAACCTATGTATCTCACAGGCATTTTTATGCTGACGTACCTATTTTTACACATGTTTCAGGTGCTGTCTTGAGATGATTGTTGATGCATGCTACATTTAGGATGGACTCGTGCCTTAGCAACTTTAAAACTTGGAAGATCATAGTTGTACTTATGTGATTGTAATAGAACAACGAGTTCATTTAATCAATAAAACAATATTTAAATTCCCATGTGTTATGAAACAATGATTCTGTTACAACACTCCCCGACGTTTCCGCCACGTTTTGTATGTTCTACGTGGTCGGGGTGTGACAGGTTGTACACTGATGTGTTTACCATTGTCTCAATACGTACCAAGTCGTCGCCGTTAAAATAGAAACTTAGAAACTTTACAAGGTTAGGAACGGGACAAGGACAACTTGATCGAATGGCAATCCGATCGAATAGACATCCGATCAAACTGCCATCTGATCAGGTGACACTTGCCTCGTAACCTTAAACACTCTGAAACCTTGAACCTTTGATCGCCGATTGGCAATCCAATCGGACTGTCGTCCAATCGAACTGCCATCCGATCGAGGCGACAATGTGCCTTGGAACCTTTCAATAGTTAAAAACTTTTTCAGAAACTTGAAACTTTGGAAACTTCTATGATCGAATGGCAATCCGATCGAACTGCCGTCCGATCGGATAACCCTCCGATCAAAGTGACCTAATTTGAACACTTGGTAACAATTTTGAATTCTTGACACTAGAATCGAACAACCATTCGATCGAATGGCCATCCGAACGGATGACCATCCAATCAGATGGAAATCCGTCCCTCACTCACAACAGTCACTTCACTCGAATGGCAATCCGATCGGATAGCCATCCGATCGAACAGCCATCCGATCCAGTGACTGATCCGACACTTTGCGCAATCTCGTATTTCTGTCCGACACTTATCTGTTGTAATCTAATCAGGCTAAGCCTAAACAGCTCCCTTTGATCCAATAACAGTTAATCTGTTAAGCAATCATTGTGAGTATACTCGATCCCTTTTTGTTTTAAACTTTGGGATGCAACATGTATTCTACTAAACTATGATACTTGAAACTTTTGGAATCTAAAACTCTATCCTATGTGTATGTGAAACTTGTGATTCTTGATTCTTTGTGATATGTGAACGTTTAATCCAGAGTGTGTAGTTGCGCCTTAACAATGTTAAAGCTATAGGTGATGAACCTCCCCATTATTCTCAGGGGTATTGTTAGGAGGATTCTAGTTTTCCTTGATTCTTGGGAAAACAACAAAGCATCGGGATATTTGGGCTATCACTTGGACTGCGAACACTAGCATGGCTGAAACTATTTTGTATCATTTACATGAAGGATATGAGTTGTTTTTAATCTAGTATTCTATATACTCAAACTTGTATACTCGCCGGTACATTTTTGTACTAACTCTATTTTAATACATGTTGCAGGCTGATAGATGTTGGAACTATGGAAAACAAGCTAGGGTTGATACTTAGAAACTCGCCTAGTTAAATTCTAGACTTTGAAACAATGGTTTTGTGATTGTATTTGATACTTATGGCTGTGTTGATGTTTTAGACAAATTTTGCGTGAAACTTATTTAATCTATACTGAAATTATTAGTGTTATGGAATCTCGTGATCAATCTGAACGCTTAGTGCTCGCACCCCGATGTTTCCACCATCCGTTGGGGTGTGATAGATTGGTACTAGAGCTATAACTATAGGGAATTAGGATAAGTAGGAATACTTACCTTAGTCTATAGTTCTAGGAATCTTGATTCTTTTCTGTTGTCTAAGACTTATGCAATCTACCGTATCTGCTTCCTAGTAGCACATTTTCCTGTTAAACTCACATGCCTTTCCTAAGGCTGACACAATATACACTTGGATACTTTGAAAACACTGTTAACCAGTGTTTGTATTTTGCTCGAAATTTGTCCTCAAGTCAGGAGTGACATCCAAACCTTGATGGAAAATTTCCTTATTATACTCTAGTAGGTCTTATCTGTTGATAAGCACCGACACTATTAGGGTATGATGTTGTCAAGATAGAGGTAAAACTCAGACCTTGATAACTTGTCCCACTCCTTGCTATTTTTATGTCTCGCCAAAGTCTCGAAACTTCCATACAATTGGGAACGTGAAATGATCAAAAGGACGAATATCGTAGGCCTAACATCGATGACGTATTTGTCTAAGTAAGTCAAGACATGTTGCCTCAATTCGAAAGGGGTTGGATTCACTTTGGTTAGTCACCGTTCCTCTACCCGGAACAATCCTATGTTTTAAGAGCCTATCTTTTATGTATCTCGATTTTTCATGTGGTTTAAACTTGATTCTTCGTTTATTTTGAGACTCTTAGACGAATCGCACGTATGTCCGCCATCTAAAACATTTACTCTAATCTCAGGATCAAACTAAATTTATGAGGCTTTATTCTATGTGGGAATCTTGATCGACTATGATACTATGTGAAGCTATCCGATGAATCTATGTGTTATTGGGGTTGTAAGACACTAAACGTAACATGGCATGGAAATACGAGGGAAAAGTGATGTGTCTGAAACATGGTGGATACGCCGCTGGTACTTCCTATATATAAGTGCTTCCGGCATGTTACTGATATGTGTAAAATGCAACATATAAATTACATCAAATGAGTCATAAAACTAACCCTTTTTTAGTACTAATGTTGGAAAAAGTGTGCTTTTGTCTTCCTTTTGTATTTTCAGGATTAAATGAGCATAAATGAATAAAAGGAACAAATATGCAGCCAAATCTAACATAAATACAAGGAAAGGAATAAACGTGGCATGCCCGATCCCTCGACAACATCTTCCCAAGCAAAAACAAGAGAACAGAAGGCTGACCACGGCCCCATGCCCAGCAGACACGGGGGCGTGGCCAAGTGTCTACAGAAAAGACAAAGTTATAGAAGCTTCTATTCCCGACATGGGGGCGTGCCCAGCTCAACATGGCCGTGGTCAAAACTAAGATTCGCAGAATCCAAGAAAATCCTGATAGTACAAATACGCTTCTGCACACGGGGCCGTACCTAGTGGACACGGGGGTGTGTGGAGCTAATGCAGACAAATTGGAATTAATGAAGAAAGAGAAAGTGGATGGACACGGGGCCGTGTCCAGGCTTCTGTGCAGGCTATAAATAGAGGTGTTTGGTTCACTTCAAAAGCACCCCTTGGCAAACCTCTTCTCTCCCACTTCACCCACACTCCACCACCACTACAACCCACATCCACCACCATCATCCATCATCCATCATAGAGTGTGTGTAGTAGTCTCGGGATCCAAGATTGATAGTAAGAGTTCTTGACAATCAAAGGCCATGTTTGCCTAAGTCTCTTACATCACTTGGTGAAGACAAGAATTTAGTGTAATACTTTTGATTTTTAATCTTTTCACACTTTTTATTTGGTTTTGTATTAATGATTTTAATAACTAGTTTCTTATGTTGAAGGTGAAACTTCCTTATCATTTGTCCGTGGGGTCTTGCCATTATTTTATTGTCTATATAAAATAAAAGATTTTCACCGTTCTTATCTCTACGGTCTATATAGAGATAAGTTAGCTACCTGGTCGGGGGTTAAGGGAATGATTTGGTAAGGTTCTTGCCTTGTTCAGTGTATAAATCCTGCAAGTACCTGGGTCAAGCTTACTAGAACCTCCTTCAATACCCACTAGTATTGGATGGCGGGGGTGCGAATGGCTTGATCCCCTCATATGTGAGCTACTATTAATACATTAACCTGGCTACTTGGGATTGTATCCCTGCTAACTCAAGCCACTTAGCCGAGGGTAACGTCACCTTCAAAAGAGGGGCCTACCACATTATGCATTAATAACTTAATTAATTATCTTCCAATATTCTAACCATTTAGGATTGTATCCTTGCTGACTCAAACTACTGGGTTGAGGGTAACGTCACCTTCAAAAGAGGGGCCTACTACTATAACTAAGATAATCTCCTAAAAAGTGCAAAAGTGCGGAAATCATCAAAGGTTACACTAAAGGCGAGTCGGATCCAAGTGATTCATCTTTTGTATCTGTTTTTATTTTATTTTTCAGCATTTTTAGTTTTTATTTTCATGTTTTAAACCTTTTTCTAAAATTTTGATTTGATTAGACGTTGAGGATAAACCGGTACTAAAAACTCTTGTGTCCTTGGACGACCTCGGTATCTTACCAACGCTATACTACGCTCACGATGGGTGCACTTGCCCATATGTGTGTTTAGTGTTAGTAGAATATCGTGTTTTACAAATTTAAAACTTGACTAAAATGTTAAAAAGGGTTTAAAATATACATAAAAATATATTCACACCGACACACATCAAGTTTTTGGCGCCCCTGCCGGGGACACAAGGATTTTAAGAAAGTTAGGAATCAACGGCCTAATCGTTTTTCTTATTTTTCTGTTTTTTTAAGATTTTTCTTAAATTTTTCAGCTTCTGCAGAGCTCAGCACGGGGCCGTGCCCGCTAAACACGCCCCGTGCCCAATCTTTGGTACTGGCAATCTTGTTTTAAGTCAGACAGTAGCTGAACACGGGGCCGTGCCCACTAAACACGCCCCCGTGCCCAAGTTTCAGACACTGAAAACAGAACCGTAAGATCCCGACGGTTGGTAATTTCTGACACAAACATGAGTGATACTGATCATTTTTACTTTCGCTCCTCTTATGGTACATGGTGTCAAATATGTGGTGGATCTCATGAAGATTTAAAATGTTATATTTTTAAATTACATTACCCACTATATAGACCCATTGTTTTCCTGTAGCCTTAAGATGGGCGAAGGTAAAAACGACCCCTATCTCTCTCTCTCGAATGCTCTCAATCATCTCTTCTAAATGAAATGATTCTTGAGGAATTATTTCAAATGGAAGATCTAATTCTCAAATGGATAAAAGAACTTGAGATGGAAATAACTAATTCATCTCAAGACGATGACCAAGGAGAATTAGTGAGATCGCATTCGGATTATAACAACATCGTTGCTCCCGAAATCACCTCTAACTCTTGTGAAGACTTGAGCGATAGTCTTCCCTGTGCCGATTGTGCCGTGAAGGACTCCCCATCAGTTTCCGCCGACGCATACATAGACCTGAGCGATTCGACATATACCTTCTTTAACGAGAGACCGTATAAGGAAAATAAAGGTTGGTTTTGCTCACCGGTATTTAGCTTAGGAATCACCCTTTCCGATAACCTCTTGCGTTCTTGTCTAAAACTAGGGCAACTTAGGTATCTCAGGCACTTCGGTGTTGTTCCGTCCAGTAAGGAACCACCCGATCCAGATAAATTCCTTAAAAATAGACAAAACTTCATAACAGCTTCTAGCCACAGGGCCGTGTCCTGGTCAGCACGCCCCCGTGTCCACCAAAGGATTCCTATCTGATTTATGGTTAGAATACAGACAAAAAGTGTAAGAATTTTGTCTGCACACGGGGCCGTGTCCAGCCGACACGGGGCCGTGTCCAGCGTGCTGTCGTTTTCTATAAATGCAGCACGATTCCTGCACACTTAGACTCATTCCAAAGATAAAGATCCGGTGGGATCTTCACATATACCATATAGGTATATTCTAAAGAAGCTTCTCAACAACCATCTTGTCTTTTCTACTTTTGTCCATTGCCTTTTTCTTCATTTTCCCCTCAAAACCTCCATTAAAGTTTGAAATCTCCATGTTTTCAAACTTTATTGTGATATTTGTGAGGTTTTTATTCAAGGAATCTTGATAAAAATAAGTTTTACAACATTGTTTTAAGTTATTTCTGCTTAAAAATACTTCAAAAGTCAGAAGAATAATTTAAAGCTTCAAGATTCCTTGTTGAAAAAACCTGCAGAGAGGTGGCCACAGGGCTGTGCTCAGCAAGCACGGGGCCGTGTCCGAGGCAGTGTTTCATTAATTTGAAATTTCTTTCGGTTTGTTTTCTTAGAATGTCAAGCAGAAATAGCGGAACATATTCATCACACTTCAGGAACGACCGGCGAGGAAGAAGGCCATCGGTAGAAGACTCTCCCGTCAACTATGTATATGCCTTGAGAGAGGCCATAAATGAAATGACGGGGGTTGAGGAAGCTTTGGTCGACCGTATCAATCATTTAACTGTGGGGCTAGAAGGGTGTCTTTGAGAACTTAACCTTTTGCACCAAAGGTTGAATATTCTCGCTTCTCCTCCTTCGGTACCGGTCATTACGCAAAGGGAATGGAATGTGGTGCCGGAAGTTATCATACCGGCCGAGTGGTACGTCATGCACCCGAAACCCCCTCGAGACATATTACACGGGGTCCCGGTTGCCGTCGCTCCCCCTCCACAAGATGTTGTGGAAAATGAGCCTACCTTCTTCCTCCTGAGAGAGATAGAAGAATGGCTCAACGACATCTAAGGGACACCCCTCGGCTACGAGTTCTACGACTCCTTTAAATACCAGAAAGCTATTTCTTGGTTTTTGATATTTCTACAATAAGGGTAGAACTCCTTAAGATGATCTCATGTATCACTCAACCTATCTATCTTACGAACTTTAAAATTTTTATTTTCTGTTTAATTAATTTTCTAGGACTTTATGCAACTCACTCTTAAATGAATAATGGTTTTTAAGTTTCAAATGGTGTTTGGATGATGTTGTAATGGGTAAAACACACTTGGAATGGTGAAGGTTACTAAGGGAAACTTGAACCCACACCCCATGCAAAAAAACAGAGCCTCCCGACAATTTTTCTTCATTACAACAAGTTCAGCACGGGCCGTGCTCAGCCCAACACACCCTGTGCTCAAGGCGTTGCAGAAAACGCCCAGTTCAGGTAACTGGACACGGGGCGTGTTCACTAAACACGCCCCCGTGCCCAGCCTTTTGTTACATTATGATATTGGCAATCTGAACACGGGGCCATGCCCGGATCAACACGGGCCCGTGTCCAGACGCCCAGTAACATAAATTTTTGTTTTTAAACACCTTTTTACGCATTTAATCAACCTAAAAATTTATTTTTTGGACACATTGAGGACAATGTGTAATTTAAGTGTGAGGGGATGCTTTGCAAGTCCTAATAACAAGCCTTACACAAAACTCTATTGGAACCGCTAGTCACCCCAAATTTTTTCAAACACTTCTCATTTTTTTTGTCTTGTTTTAATTTGGGAATAACAAGTTCTAAAAAGGTTATATTTTTACAAATTTACAACCGATAGCGTCGTGATAAAAAGAACCAACATAAGAAAATTATGAAACGGCATGACAAATCTAGTTAAAATTTGATTATATATACTTGATCACATTATAAACCCATTCCCATAAAAAGTGAGTTTTGAGCATTTATTGAGCATACAAATATACATATTTAAATTAAATGCTCATTTTTCGTTTCTTGTGTGAATAGCCACTTGGTTTCTTACGACTCTAGAACTTGCCATGACGATACATTCCCGGTCCTTACCAACTTAAATCCAAGTAAGTAAATGATGGAGACATTAGGACTAACCCTTTTTTTTTCAACACCATTATTTTCATTTTTTTACCACCTACCCAAAATCCCCCTAGTTAACCCCTTTGAGCCTAAACCTTTTCGTTTCTACACCCACAAAACAAGCACCCTTTTTACCCACCAAAACCCTTTTTATTTTTAAACCCTTTATTTTTGTAAAAAGCTCGGTCTTCACGTGACATTCATTTTCAAAAAAAATAACAAAAAAATGATGTCTAGTAATAAACAAACAAGTTCCTCAAAGAAACTTGGTTTGAAAATGTTTTGTTTGAATAAAAGTCACAAAAACAAAAGGTTTTACGACGGCCAACGCTTTTTACACTTTTAGCCCTTTTCTACTAACCACTAACCCAAAACCACCTACCTTTAACCCAAGCCTAACCCTTCCCCAAGTCCTCTTGATATTTACAAAGGTTTATAGTTAGAATGGATGAGGATTGATTGCTTCGCAAGCATATAGTAGAAGTAAGTTCCATGCCGGTCTCGAGTGTTTCACAAAAATACACCTTCGGCCGAGTGTTGAGTGATCTCCTATGAGGTATGTGAACTTGTATATAAATAGAATTTTGAAAAGGCATGTTATGCCCAAATAAGTAATTTCTCTTATGAAGTGTTCTAAATAAATCATAACCAATAGGATTGTAAATAGTATAAAAATAAAGCCTAATAAAGATCTTGGAATCCCGACACTCAAGACAAGCCCAAAACTTCTCTTCTACCCATTCCATTTGGGAGTGTAAGCCACATTATAAAGAGTTTTGCTTGAGGATAAGCAAAGATTCAAGTGTGGGGGTATTTGATGTGCGTAAAATGCAACGTATAAATTACATCAAATGAGGCATAAAACTAACCCAATTTAGTACTAATGTTGGAAAAAGTGTGTTTTGTCTTCCTTTTGTATTTTCAGTGTTAAATGAGCGTAAATGAACAAAAGGAACAAATATGCAGCCAAATCTAACATAAATACAAGGAAAGGAATAAACGTGGCATGCCCGTCCCCTCGACAGCATCTTCCCAAGCAAAAACAAGAGAGCAGAAGGCTGACCACGGCCCCGCGCCTAGCGGACACGGGGGCGTGGCCAAGTGTCTGCAGAAAAGACAAGTTATAGAAGCTTCTATTCCCGACACGGGGGCGTGCCCAGCTCAACACGGCCGTGGTCAACGCTAAGATTCGCAGAATCCAAGCAAATCTTGATAGTACAGATACGCTTCTGCACACGGGGCCGTGCCCAGCGGACACGGGGGGCTGTGGGGCTGTGGGGCCGTACCCAATGGACACGGGGCCGTGTTCGGGCTTCTGTGCATGTCACACCCCGACCGCGTTAAAACAACAAACCGCGGCAGAAACGTCAGGGAGTGTCATAACAGAATCATTGTTTCACAACACATGGATAAAAGTTCTGTTTTATTGAATTAAGTTTATTACATCGTATTGAAACTAGAAACAAAACATGAACAAATTAACTTCCATTGTTATTAAGTCACTAAAGCCTGGTCCATTCCTATGTGAGCATGCACCAATATCATCATCAAACATCATCAACTATGGTACCTGAAACATATGTGAAAATACATCAGCATAAAAATGTCTGCGAGTACATAGGTTTTATGTGAGTGTCAGATTCATGGCTCGTTTACATTTTGAAATAACTTGAACAACTTCATTAATTGATATTAGAAAACCTGGTTTTGTAAAATGTTTGTAATGTAAATTGAAACAACCAAGGCAAAACAGATTAGTTATAGTTTATAAAACCTCGATGCCATGAATCTTAACTCAAAACATTTGTTTAAGTAAACCCAGATCGTAAATTGTTTTTGTAATAAAACTCGAATGGTTTATATTGTTAGAAAAACCTTGCAATATAACTTCGTTTTAATAACCTTTGCCCAAGTGATCTAGATAACGCAACGATATATAATGTGTTAAAAGCACTTATGTAACAACCCGTAACTTTTAGGTAAAAACCCATTCGTTTTCGTATTTATAAATCGAATTGTATACTTATCTTATTTGACAAGTTACCTATATGCTTAACTAAATTATATTGAAAGGTTATATTATACAAGCGATTAATTGAAAACCGAATCCTAATTCTTTTGAACCAACTCGAACCGCTTGAATCGAAACACATGTTCCGCTTGTCAATTCAACCCGCTTGTGAAACCCGAAATCTATAAGGGTCAAACCTTAGCATGTATATTATATATTTACACTCCAAATTTATTATACATATATTAGTTGAACTAGTGTAAAAATAAAAGAAAAAAAAATACATATATATGTTTATGTATTTAATCAGCAATTGAACATTCACATTTTTGGGGATAGGGACTCTTTGCTAAACCTACTGTTATGTTTCGAGATAAGCAAAAAGTAAGGGGCAAGTTCATTTAATTTGACATTTTAATATTAAATATTTTTGAACTCATATGGTCAAATTTAAACGTAATGTAAATTCTTATTTTGTAGAAGGATAATCGAACATTCACATTTTTGTCCTTCTAATTTTCGGCCCACTCATCCAGCCCAAACTCCTTTTATTTACGTATGCATGTTATATTTGTCACACCCCCAAAAATCCACACACGGAGTATCACCGCTTGGAGGCG
Source organism: Helianthus annuus (assembly GCF_002127325.2). NCBI lineage: Eukaryota > Viridiplantae > Streptophyta > Magnoliopsida > Asterales > Asteraceae > Helianthus > Helianthus annuus. The sequence goes on along the minus strand of NC_035438.2, from coordinate 99,838,597 downwards.
TGACTGACCAGGATCAAGCCACCAATCATATTGAATAGTACAATTAAGTAAATAAAACCAAACCCAATATAATTGTTTTTTCAAAATAAACCAAACATGTTTAAGAAATCAGCAGAAGCATATTAATGTTTAAATAACCAAAACATAGTTTAAAGTTCAAACGTTAAGCATAGGACATAACAGCCCATATCCCACAACGATCACGCCTCCTCGTGCAAGCTCTTGAAGTACCTAACGACCTTCAAGGCATGTAACAATGAGTCAACAACAAAGTTGAGCGAGTTCACAGTTGGTTGTTTAGTTTTACCAGTTTGTTTTGAAATCATAAGTTGTTTCGTAAACCATAACCATAATCATAGTCAGTGGGGGCTTCCCATGTGAACCACTAGACCGTTACCATATCGACGACTGACGAACAATAGTAGTGCCCTACATCAATGTCTATCATCATTGACAGTTTGCCATGATCCATTAGTACACGCCCGTTCGAACGACACGGTGTGAGGTTTGTCAAACCTAATAGCGCTATTAACTAATGACCCGCTGGCCATCGGCCTCGGCGATTTAGTCGATATAAAGTGAGGGACTTCATGATAGAGTTTTGTCTAGTAAGTTGTAAGGTTGTTGTCCTAACCAAGGAGGACGAACGTATGTAGTTCTACCCAAGGAGAATACGCAGGATTTATAGTGGCATCCTACCCAAGGAGGATGGCCGTACATATCCTACCCAAGGAGGATATGTAGATTCCGTTTTAATTCTTTAACCCATTCCCAAACCACCGGGAATCCCATGCCTTGTAGAGAGTGTGAACTCACCTTGGTTTGCTCGGTATGCTAAACTATGTGCTCACAAGTAATCAGTCAAGTCCTAAAGTATGCACATATACTCAATCAGTTCAAGTTCGTAAAGTTTCACATGCAATCAATACCACAGGGTGTGTTTGGCAGTTAACATCATGTAACACATAGACAGTTAATCACATTCATGCAATTCATGCTTCACATAAATGTCCTTCACAGTTTATTCTAACTTGGTTGTCCCCTAACATACTTGACAGGGTTAACAGGCTTAACAAAGTTAACAAACTTAACAGGATTAACATACATAACAGGAATAATAAACTAACATGGTTAATTAACTAACAGGGTTAACAAACCATTAGAGTTACATACTTAACAGAGTTACATAATTTAACACAGTTAATAAGGCTAACAGAGTTAATAAACTTAAGCAAGTTAATAAACTAGCAGAGTAATTAAACAAACAGGGTTTATGACTAACAGAGTTAATAACTAACAAGATTAATAAGCTAACAGTGTTACTGTGCCAGAATACACACGAAATCATGTGTGACGAAATCACATGCTTGGCGAAATCCCCTAGCTGGCGAAATCACTTTTGGACAAAAACCCCAGGCGACGAAATCCAAGGGTTTTCGTCAGGCTTAGGGTCTGACGAAAACACCTAGTGTTTTCGTCTGGACTTGTGTTTTCGCCGGCCTTGTGTTTTCGTCGACTGGTCATCATCTTCGTTAACAGCTACCCAACCCAGAAACCTTAACCGATTACCACTATTTCACCTTTACCATTAACCATATAGTTGTTATTCAATCATAACAATCATCAGCACTACTAACCATTATAACAGAAGCATCACAGTACCATACATAACATTTAACACGAACCCTAGTTTACATACACATCAAATCGATTAACATATCAATCACGTAAGCGAACATTTTCAGTATACTAGCATGCCCTCGGACTATGATCCCATCAATATCATTCAAGACTAAACATTCAATCATCAATCCTAGAACCCTAAATCGATATCATGTTTCGCATACTGTTACGTAACCAATCAATCAAGCATATCGAAATCAAGAACTAAACGTGTAAATCACTAACTGAAACTAAGGATGATCGAACAAGTGAAATCTGGCTTCGAATGAGAGGGGGCAGCCATCGGGTTTAGAGAAAAACAAGAGAGAGGAGGAGATGTGATTAGGGTTTCTGTCAGTTACTGATTTTATGCACAAGTTATAACCAATCTTTTATCCGATTACTACTGGGCCGAAGCCCATGTGTTGTTTTCGCCGATCACTAGTGGACGAAAACACTAAAGTGTTTTCGCCACAAGGGTCTTTTCAGGTGGGTATTTCGGGTGGGGTGTTTTCGTGGGTGGGGTGTTCGGCAAGGTTCCATGTTTGTTGTTTTTAATTACACAACACAATATTAATACAAAACATTTTATTAACATACATGCTTATATTACACATCAATATATAAAACACACTTTGCAAATAAGTACTAGGTTAAGTCGAGTAGAAACCTTGAAAACTCGGCTTGCCACATTATCCCCAACTTAAAAGTTTAGCATGTGGTTACCGAGGAAGCTAGTTGTGTTGCTTTGTTTCCTGGTTTTCCTGGGGTGTCACATCATCCCCCCGTTGCTTTGGAATTTCGTCCCGAAATTCCGCAGTAGCTTCAGCCTCAGTAGTGGTTGCACTGTTTCTGAACAACTGGGGATATTTGAGTTTCATTTGATCTTCTCGTTCCCAGGTAAACTCTGGGCCACGACAGGAGTTCCAACGAACTCGAACAAGAGGTATTCGGGTGTGCTTGAGAACCTTAACGTCTCGGTCTGTGATTTCAACTGGTTCCTCAACGAATCGCAACTGATCATCGATAGTGAGCTCCTTCAGAGGAACTATGAGGGTCTCATCTAACAGACACTTCTTCAGATTTGACACGTGAAAAACGTTGTGAACTCCACTGAGTTCTGTTGGTAGGTTCAGTTTGTAGGCCACCTTGCCTATTTTCTCTATGATTTCGAAAGGTCCAACGTATCGTGGGATAAGTTTGCCTCGTTTGCCAAAACGAACTACACCTTTCCAAGGTGAGACTTTGAGTAGCACTCGATCCCCAACCTAGAACTCGAGTGGTTTCCTGCGCTTATTAGCGTAGCTTTTCTGACGGTCACGAGCTGCCGCCATTCGTTGTCGTATCTGGGCAATCATTTCCGTTGTGTCTACTACAAGTTCTGGACCCGTGATTTGGTTGTCGCCAACTTCTGCCCAGCAAAGAGGTGATCGGCATTTACGTCCGTACAATTGTCACACCCCTTTCTGCGGCGGAAGCACGAGGTGTGATCATGAAAGGATCTCATTGCATACGAAAGGTAAACATACTCTATGCTCATGAAAATAACTTCAAATACCATAATTTGAAACATACGTTTAGCGTTTACATCGCTAGGTCACATAAAACATTGTCTTAAAAGTTTACAACTTTATTTAAAGATAAACATAAGCGACATCCAAGAGCATAAGTAAGACCACGCGCACATCCATCCTAGTTACCTGAAATACATGTGAGTTTTGGAAAAAAAAACGTCAACATAATGTTGGTGTGAATTCATGCAGTTTTGTATTTCACGTTTGTATACTTTGTATGAAAACATAGTTTGTGAAAAATCAAGTTTTCATATACATAAATCCAGTTTCATGTGTACACCACGTACTCATGTATAATTCAAATTCTTCTTGAGTACCCCACGTACTCAAGTATAATTCCCATTTTCTTGAGTACCCCACGTACTCAAGTATTCATCAAGTTTTAGTATGGTATGAAATTTTATGTAAATAAGGTATTCCTGTAAGTATCAGGATTGTTAATGGGTTGCAAAGCCATTAACATGTGACACGACATAGGAAGTCACCAAACCTTAGGCAATTAATTGGTATATTCTGAGACACAAAAGCACTACTCGGTACTCGCCCTCACCGAGAGTGTGGCTGCCCGGCACCCGTTAGATCTAACCTTTTGTTCTGCGTCTAGGTATATTGTTGATTAATGGTGCTTCTGTACCCTATTCGTGACACGATTCCTCGCATCATTTTTCATAGCGCATCCTACTTGGTACTCGTTCCTCACCAAGCGCGCTTCCCGTATTCTTATATCACATCACACTTGGTACTCGTTTCTCACCAAGTGTGTATTCTTATATCGCTACACACTTGGTACTCATTCTCACCAAGTGTGCTTTTTATTATCATACCATTTGTTAAACATAAAAATATTTGTAACATGTATTTCACCCCCGAAGTTATAAAACTGAAAACAGTTAAGAGAAAAGGGGGAGCATGAACTCACAACTTTGCGTTCCTGTGCGTCGTAAACTTCACCGGATTTGCTTAATTAACGTCGTAACCTATACGCGTTTTCTTAACGTTAGTCAATAGACTTGCATAGCACAAGTACAGTCACTCTCTTTTGTGTATATATTCTTGTGTTAAAAATATTTTATATTTTTAACTAAGTATCTTACTTATATTATTTTCTCTAAAATTAATATAAGTATCTTGTGTTTTGCACTTTGCACCCGAATTATGTATCTTGTATGATGTATGTGTATTTTTAAGTCTTAATACGCTAGCACGTATAACACATACTATATCCACTTAGCACAAAAGTTGGTGATAAAATAATATATATTTTTCTCTCAAAAATATACATACTTATATCCATTTTTATTTTTGAAGAAATCCTCATTTCTTATCACCAAAAATTAGGGAAACCTTGGTAATACTCTTAAATACATTTTTAGGGAATAAGTTCTTCAAAAACTTATATTTTTTTCTAAGTGTCAAAATTTATAAAAATTTTGACACAGTTTCCCCTAAAAATGGAGGTTTCCCATGTTTCCAAAACATGTGTTTATTTTCTTTTAAATCGTCAACAATCAACATCGACAATTATCAACACTAATCATCAACAACATTCACTAATTACTCCATTTCATGAACTTGACTATTTACAAAAATGTGTAGTAATTTACTAGCACATTTAGTAAGTCTTGTTATCTTTATAAATAAGTTTAATTTCTTAAAAACCTTATTTTTAAAGAATATGAAGTTTCACAACTTCTAGTCGGTTTTTATGAAAATTATTTCTTTGTTAAAACTTTTGTTACACAAGTGTCCACACACTTGTTTGTTCACAAAAACACCTCTAGTTCATGAAAGGTTCGGTTTTAAAACATGGTTTCGTCTTACAGTTGGTCTTTCGAAAATACCACTTGTAGATCTTTAGATCTATTAGTTTAGAACTTCATTTTACAAGAAAAATTCCTTTTTACACAAGTTCATGATTCATGTGTAGTAGAGTTTCACCCTTTAACCCTTGTTTCTTTCAAAACATCCTTATGTCATGATCCATGATCATGACCAACCCGGGTTAAATGATGATCCGAGCTACCACAACATAGATCGGGTCCAAATAACCACACAAATCAATTACTACAACATTTACACAACATATGAGCTTTTAACCATCATTATTAGTGTTTTTAGTAGACTTTAATGCATCAACTTGTAAGATTTTGAGTTTTAACTGTTACATATCTTATTAACCACTTCAAAATAGTTCAAGAATGTGATTTAAGCAACAATCCACTAGCTCGAGGCTAGGGAAGAATCTAGACGCAAATAGGGTGGATAAAAGCAAGAGAGTGAGGTCCTTCGCCTTCCGTTTGCACCAAGCCTCCTTATACGGGATCCTTGATACTTGTATGGACTTGGAATGTGGTGATCAAAACCGAAAAAAAATTGATGGATTGAGAGGGGGTGTTTGGCCGTAGCGTTTCTAGAGAGAGGGAGGGAGAGAGTGGAAGTGTGGTGATGAGGAAGATGGAGTGATGGAATTGTGGTATTTATAGACCTTCCATATAGCATATTCCTAGCATATTCCTAGCATATTCCTAGTATATTCCTAGCATATTCCTGGCATATTCCTGGCATATTCCTGGCATATTCCTGGCATATTCCTGGTATATTCCTGGTATATTCCTGGCATATTCCTGGCATATTCCTGGCATATTCCTGGCATATTCCTGGGTTTTCTGCATTGTCTGCGTTTTGCAGTGTAAGCACTGTGTCGCGTAGGAACTCACGGTACGCGCTTAAACTTGAAAAATAACGTTTTTAAGCGTTTTAATTTATTTTTCAACACGAACCTGATTAAAATAAAATTTTAATCATAACAGAATATTTGTGGGATTAAATATTATCCGGGCGGCCACCAACGTTCGTTTCGCAGTTTTGTCGTAATTAGTTCTGCACTTAAAGTGTGTTTCGGGTGCCTTTTAGTGCGTGTTTTAGCTTTCGTAACGACCATAAATTAAACCCTGATATGTACTCTTGGGTTTTAATGTACCTTTGTCGTAGGACCTACACCTAGGCCTCAATTCTAATGTCTGACTGCTTTCTGCAGTTTTGTTGACACATTGTGTCTTACCGGTGAGTTTACTAATATTTCTGACGCAACGCTCTCGTTTTGCATAAAGCAATATTTTGTAGTATACAACGTGCATGAATTCACTTGCTTAGCATCTAATTAGTCAATGCTGACATTTAAGCACATAATTGCAGTCATTAAATAATAATTAAAGTGTACGGAAGTTACCGGTTTTGTGCCAGTTGTCACAGTCTCCCCCCGTTAAAAGAATTTCGTCCCGAAATTCAGGATGAACTAACCCTCGCAGGAGTCTCTTCGAATAGGTGGGGATACTTTTCCTTGAACTGGTCTTCGCGTTCCCATGTGTATTCGGGTCCATGCTTAGAGTTCCAACGTACTTTGACAAGTTTCACACTGCTCCTCCTGGTCTTGTTGACTTTCCAGTCAGTAACCTCGACGGGTTGTTCTGTAAATCGGAGGGCGTCATCAATATGCACTTCATCCGCAGGGATGATCACGTTTTCTTGTGTTGGACTCTTCTTTAGGTTGGACACATGAAATGTATCATGTACTCCATTAAGTTCTTCCGGTAACTCCAACTTGTATGCCACGGTACCAATTCTCTCCAAGATTCTGAATGGTCCGATGTATCGTGGATTCAGCTTTCCACTCTTTTCGAATCTGGCTACGCCCTTCCAAGGTGAGACTTTTAACAACATCTTGTCTCCCACCTTGAATTCTAAGGGTTTTCGTCTTTGATCAGCGTAGCTCTTCTGTCGATCTCGAGCCGCCTTAATGCGCTCTCGGATCTGCGCAATCTTGTCAGTTGTCTCTTGTACTAGTTCAGAACCAACCATACGCTTGTCACCGGCGTCTGCCCAACATAGGGGCGATCGGCACTTACGGCCAAACAGAGCTTCGAACGGCGCGGCCTTTATGCTTGTATGATAACTGTTATTATAGGAAAACTCAACTAAGGGTAGGTGAGTATCCCAGCTGCCGCCTAGATCCATGACGCATGCGCGAAGCATATCTTCCAATATTTGTATGGTTCGTTCGCTTTGGCCGCCTCTTTGTGGATGGAATGCCGTGCTTAGATCTAGCTGAGATCCAAAGGCTTCCTGAAATGATAGCCAGATCCTTGAGACAAAGCGTCCATCTCTGTCTGAAATAATGGAGATTGGCACTCCATGCCGCGTGACAATTTCTTTCAGGTATATTTCAGCAAGCTTTCCAGTGCTATCCTTCTCTCGGATTGGTAGGAAATGCGCAGACTTCGTCAATCGATCAACTATTACCTATATCATATCGTGCCCTCTTGGGATCCTGGGTAACTTTGTTATGAAGTCCATCGAGATTTGCTCCCACTTCCACATGGGAATCTCTGGTTGTTGTAGTAGGCCAGACGGTTTCTGATATTCAGCCTTAACCTTAGCACAGGTTAGGCATTTACCAACATAAACAGCAACGTCGCTCTTGAGTCTCGCCCACCAATAGTATTCTTTTAAGTCTTGATACATCTTGTCCGATCCTGGATGGATCGAGTATCTTGACTTGTGCGCTTCATCGAGGATGACTTCTCGTAGGCCACCATAGAGCGGAACCCAAATACGCTTTTTAAAGTATAAGGCTCCCTCTTCATTTGGCGCCATGTACTTCAATGCACCTCGGAGGTATTCAGCTTTGCGTTTTTCCACCTTAAGGGCTTCTTGTTGTGCGTCACGAATACGTGAAGTGAGGTTCGATCGGATAGTCATTTCCAATGCTCGAACCTGTAGGGTCTTCACTCTTTCCTTTCGGCTCAACGCGTCCGCTACAACGTTTGCCTTTCCTGGGTGGTACTTAATCTCACAGTCGTAATCACTTAGCAGCTCGACCCATCGCCGCTGGCGCATATTCAATTCCTTCTGATCAAATATGTGTTGCAGGCTTTTGTGATCTGTGAAGATTGTACATCGAGTACCATATAGATAGTGTCGCCAGATTTTCAAGGCGAATACCACTGCGCCCAGCTCCAGGTCGTGAGTGGTATAATTTCTTTCGTGTACCTTCAATTGCCTTGAAGCGTAAGCGATGACTTTTTGGCGCTGCATGAGCACGCAACCTAGTCCTTGTCGCGAAGCGTCGCAGTATACCACGAAGTCTTCCGTGCCTTCGGGTAGTGACAATATTAGTGCATCGCATAGCTTGCTTTTGAGTAGCTGAAAAGCTTCCTCTTGTTTAACACCCCAGTCATACTTCTTGTCTTTCTGTGTAAGGGCAGTTAGCGGCTGAGCTATTTTCGAGAAATTCTCGATGAATCGCCTATAGTAGCCCGCTAAGCCCAAAAATTGCCGAACTTCAGTCGGGGTTTTGGGAGCTTCCCAATTCTTTATGGCTTCAATCTTGGACGGGTCTACATGAATGCCCTTCTCATTCACCACGTGACCAAGAAATTGTACTTCGCGAATCCAGAATTCGCACTTTGAGAACTTTGCGAATAGTTTCTCTTTCTTCAGTAGCTCTAGAATGGTCCTGAGGTGTTGCCCATGCTCTTCTTTCGTCCGAGAGTAGATCAGGATATCGTCGATAAATACAATCACGAATTTATCGAGATATGGTTTGCATACGCGGTTCATTAGATCCATAAAGACCGCTGGTGCATTCGTCAGCCCGAATGGCATCACAAGAAACTCGTAATGTCCATAGCGTGTTCTGAATGCAGTCTTTGGTACGCTTTCTTCTTGTATCCTTAACTGATGATATCCAGATCGAAGGTCGATCTTGGAATAGTAGCTTGATCCTTGCAACTGATCAAATAAGTCATCAATCCTCGGTAGTGGGTACCGATTCTTGATAGTGAGTTTATTCAGTTCTCTGTAATCGATGCACATTCGTAGAGTTCCATCCTTCTTCTTCACGAACAATACTGGAGCTCCCGAAGGCGAGAAGCTTGGCCTTATGAATCCTTTATCCAACAACTCCTGGAGTTGTGTGGATAATTCTTGCATTTCAGATGGTGCAAGTCGATAGGGGGCCTTGGCTACAGGAGCGGCTCCTGGAACCAAGTCTATACGGAATTCGACTTGTCGTTGCGGAGGTAGTCCTGGTAAATCTTCGGGAAAAACATCAGGAAATTCCTTTACCACAGGAATGTCTTCGAGTTTCTGCTCCACAACCTTTTTATCTACAACATGTGCCAGGAAAGCGACACATCCTTTCCTTAAGCACTTCTGTGCTTTAATGCAACTGATGATTTGAAGAGGCGCATCTCGCTTTTCTCCATGTACGGTGAGAGTTTCCTCATTCGCTAAAGGGATGCAGATGATTTTCTCATGACAAATGACTTCAGCTTTGTTCTTGGATAACCAGTCCATGCCGACTACTACATCGAAGCTACCTAATTGGATAGGTAAGAGGTCGATGCTAAATTTTCGCTCACCAAGTTTTAGTGTCCAGCCTCTAACAACTTCGCTCGATTCAACAAGTTTACCATGTAGGGAATCACTCTAGACAAATCATGGAACCTTCGAGTATACCCCGTGATGTCAGCACCTACCATCGTCAAGTGCTAGAACTCTGTCTCCAACCTTTGGAGTTCGGCACGAGAGCAATACTTCTCTCGCATTTTCTCCCTCAGTTCATCCCAAGTCATGCCATACGCGACATCATCGCCTAGGGTTTGGACTTGTAGGTTCCACCAAGTCAAAGCTTCATCGACAAATAACCCAGTAGCGAAAGTGACTTGCTGACCCGCGGTACACTTGCTCATGCGGATAGTGGCTTCAGTCTTTTCCGTCCAGCGTACAAACGCCACTACTCCTCCAGTGCCATCGTAGTTCAGGGGTTTGCAATCGAGGAACTGCTTGAAAGTGCAGCCTTGGGCTGCGTTTCCTCCAGACAAATCTCCATTCCCGTTGCGCCTAGCGTTGCTTGGTCCTCCACTGTCTTGAGTACGGTTCGCCTCGTATTGGGCAATAGCAGCGGAGATCCTCTCTTCCAGTAGAGCGTTCAGCTCCTCAGCAGTTCTTGGCAGTGGGGGAGGAGGAGGTTGATCACGAGCGTTCACAGCTTTTCTGGGTGCCATGTTCTGACGGAACATAACACAACAGGGCTAGACGTTGGTTCGATATCGTCATAATAGTAGTATATATATACACAGGCATATACCACATAAATGACATCGAACAATTATTACTCCAGCAGAGTACATAGTAGCCTTGCACTGAGGGAATCTATACGTGACGAGACTTGCTGTGGTTTCTGTGCACTGAATTCCATAATTATGTATGCATCCATAATTACGTAACTCCTTGCACAGTCCGCACAGTTCGTTTCATCCTCATATTTCTTCCTTCGGATGGGCCATTGCTTTCAGGTAAAGTCACATATACTTGTGACATCCTACTTCTAGTACATGCTAATTATCACACATAATTACAAGTAATTTCTCAGTTAAGACAAGTGCTACTCCTGCACCCTAAGTCTTGTAGTGTCCTTTCTAGACTCATGTAAACAGTTTCAGGCAGTGGATGTCGCGGAACGTTTTATGCAATGAAAACTTTTTGAAAAATTGTTTTCGTGATAGGATCCTAGAGATTGTAGTCTAGACTCGAGAAGGAATCCTGGTTCACTACAATCGCAGCTCTGATACCAATCTGTCACACCCCTTTCTGCGGCGGAAGCACGAGGTGTGATCATGAAAGGATCTCATTGCATACGAAAGGTAAACATACTATATGCTCATGAAAATAACTTCAAATACCATAATTTGAAACATACGTTTAGCGTTTACATCGCTAGGTCACATAAAACATTGTCTTAAAAGTTTACAGCTTTATTTAAAGATAAACATAAGCGACATCCAAGAGCATAAGTAAGACCACGCGCACATCCATCCTAGTTACCTGAAATACATGTGAGTTTTGGAAAAAAAAAACGTCAACATAATGTTGGTGTGAATTCATGCAGTTTTGTATTTCACGTTTGTATACTTTGTATGAAAACATAGTTTGTGAAAAATCAAGTTTTCATATACATAAATCCAGTTTCATGTGTACACCATGTACTCATGTATAATTCAAATTCTTCTTGAGTACCCCACGTACTCAAGTATAATTCCCATTTTCTTGAGTACCCCACGTACTCAAGTATTCATCAAGTTATAGTATGGTATGAAATTTTATGTAAATAAGGTATTCCTGGAAGTATCAGGAGTGTTAATGGGTTGCAAAGCCATTAACATGTGACACGACATAGAAAGTCACCAAACCTTAGGCATTTAATTGGTATATTCTGAGACACAAAAGCACTACTCGGTACTCGCCCTCACCGAGAGTGTGGCTGCCCGGCACCCGTTAGATCTAACCTTTTGTTCTGCGGTCTAGGTATATTGTTGATTAATGGTGCTTCTGTACCCTATTCGTGACACGATTCCTCGTATCATTTTTCATAGCGCATCCTACTTGGTACTCGTTCCTCACCAAGCGCGCTTCCCGTATTCTTATATCACATCACACTTGGTACTCGTTTCTCACCAAGTGTGTATTCTTATATCGCTACACACTTGGTACTCATTCTCACCAAGTGTGCTTTTTATTATCATACCATTTGTTAAACATAAAAATATTTGTAACATGTATTTCACCCCCGAAGTTATAAAACTGAAAACAATTAAGAGAAAAGGGGGAGCATGAACTCACAACTTTGCGTTCCTGTGCGTCGTAAACTTCACCGGATTTGCTTAATTAACGTCATAACCTATACGCGTTTTCTTAACGTTAGTCAATAGACTTGCATAGCACAAGTACAGTCACTCTCTTTTGTGTATATATTCTTGTGTTAAAAATATTTTATATTTTTAACTAAGTATCTTACTTATATTATTTTCTCTAAAATTAATATAAGTATCTTGTGTTTTGCACTTTGCACCCGAATTATGTATCTTTATGATGTATGTGTATTTTTAAGTCTTAATACGCTAGCACGTATAACACATACTATATCCACTTAGCACAAAAGTTGGTGATAAAATAATATATATTTTTCTCTCAAAAATATACATACTTATATCCATTTTTATTTTTGAAGAAATCCTCATTTCTTATCACCAAAAATTAGGGAAACCTTGGTAATACTCTTAAATACATTTTTAGGGAATAAGTTCTTCAAAAACTTATATTTTTTTCTAAGTGTCAAAATTTATAAAAATTTTGACACAGTTTCCCCTAAAAATGGAGGTTTCCCATGTTTCCAAAACATTTGTTTATTTTCTTTTAAATCGTCAACAATCAACATCAACAATTATCAACACTAATCATCAACAACATTCACTAATTACTCCATTTCATGAACTTGAATATTTACAAAAATGTGTAGTAATTTACTAGCACATTTAGTAAGTCTTGTTATCTTTATAAATAAGTTTAATTTCTTAAAAACCTTATTTTTAAAGAATATGAAGTTTCACAACTTCTAGTCGGTTTTTATGAAAATTATTTCTTTGTTAAAACTTTTGTTACACAAGTGTCCACACACTTGTTTGTTCACAAAAACACCTCTAGTTCATGAAAGGTTCGGTTTTAAAACATGGTTTCGTCTTACAGTTGGTCTTTCGAAAATACCACTTGTAGATCTTTAGATCTATTAGTTTAGAACTTCATTTTACAAGAAAAATTCCTTTTTACACAAGTTCATGATTCATGTGTAGTAGAGTTTCACCCTTTAACCCGTGTTTCTTTCAAAACATCCTTATGTCATGATCCATGATCATGACCAACCCGGGTTAAATGATGATCCGAGCTACCACAACATAGATCGGGTCCAAATAACCACACAAATCAATTACTACAACATTTACACAACATATGAGCTTTTAACCATCATTATTAGTGTTTTTAGTAGACTTTAATGCATCAACTTATAAGATTTTGAGTTTTAACTGTTACATATCTTATTAACCACTTCAAAATAGTTCAAGAATGTGATTTAAGCAACATACCACTAGCTCGAGGCTAGGGAAGAATCTAGACGCAAATAGGGTGGATAAAAGCAAGAGAGTGAGGTCCTTCGCCTTCCGTTTGCACCAAGCCTCCTTATACGGGATCCTTGATACTTGTATGGACTTGGAATGTGGTGATCAAAACCGAAAAAAATTGATGGATTGAGAGGGGGTGTTTGGCCGTAGCTTTTCTAGAGAGAGGGAGGGAGAGAGTGGAAGTGTGGTGATGAGGAAGATGGAGTGATGGAATTGTGGTATTTATAGACCTTCCATATAGCATATTCCTAGCATATTCCTAGCATATTCCTAGTATATTCCTAGCATATTCCTGGCATATTCCTGGCATATTCCTGGCATATTCCTGGCATATTCCTAGTATATTCCTGGTATATTCCTGTTATATTCCTGACATATTCCTGGCATATTCCTGGCATATTCCTGGCATATTCCTGGCATATTCCTGGCATATTCCTGGTATATTCCTGGGTTTTCTGCATTGTCTGCGTTTTGCAGTGTAAGCACTGTGTCGCGTAGGAACTCACGGTACGCGCTTAAACTTGAAAAATAACGTTTTTAAGCGTTTTAATTTATTTTTCAACACGAACCTGATTAAAATAAAATTTTAATCATAACAGAATATTTGTGGGATTAAATATTATCCGGGCGGCCACCAACGTTCGTTTCGCAGTTTTGCGTAATTAGTTCTGCACTTAAAGTGTGTTTCGGGTGCCTTTTAGTGCGTGTTTTAGCTTTCGTAACGACCATAAATTAAACCCTGATATGTACTCTTGGGTTTTAATGTACCTTTGTTGTAGGACCTACACCTAGGCCTCAATTCTAATGTCTGACTGCTTTCTGCAGTTTTGTTGACACATTGTGTCTTACCGGTGAGTTTACTAATATTTCTGACGCAACGCTCTCGTTTTGCATAAAGCAATATTTTGTAGTATACAACGTGCATGAATTCACTTGCTTAGCATCTAATTAGTCAATGCTGACATTTAAGCACATAATTGCAGTCATTAAATAATAATTAAAGTGTACGGAAGTTACCGGTTTTGTGCCAGTTGTCACAACAATGCCTCAAACGGAGCAGCTTGGATGCTGGTGTGGTAACTGTTGTTATACGAAAATTCCACTAATGGTAGATGTTTTTCCCAACCGTTGCCAAAATCAATCACACATGCCCTAAGCATGTCTTCAAGGGTTTGGATGGTGCTCTCAGACTGCCCATCCGTCTGTGGGTGATAGGCGGTGCTCATGTCTAAACGTGAGCCAAAGGACTTGTGCATTGCTTGCCACAGTTCAGAAGTAAAACGTGCATCACGATCAGAAATAATGGAGGTTGGCACCCCGTGCCTCGAAACCACTTCCTTTAAATAAACGTTTGCTAAGGTAGAGAACTTGTCTGTTTCTTTGATGGCCAAAAAGTGTGCAGACTTAGTCAATCGATCCACTATCACCCAAATAGTGTCATTTCCACGTTGAGATCTAGGCAGGCCGGTAACAAAATCCATGGAAATTTGCTCCCATTTCCATTGTGGTATCTCTGGTTGTTGGAGTAGGCCTGATGGTTTCTGGTATTCAGTCTTCACTCTCGCACAAGTCAAACATTTACCAACGTAGGTTGCTATGTGGGCTTTCATGCTAGGCCACCAGTACGTAGTCTTCAAGTTGTGGTACATCTTATCCAAACCAGGATGTACTGAATAACGACACTTATGTGCTTCATCCATCACTAGCTCGCATAAGTTTCCATAAAGTGGGACCCAGATCGCCCTGTAACGTAGTAAGCGCCGTCTTCCTTTTGTTCTAATCGTTTCCTTGATCCACATAGGGACTCCGCCCTGACGTTCTCTGCTTTCAATGCTTCAACCTGAGATTCTCGTATCTGAGTAGGAAGACTAGATTGGATGGTGAGTTGTAACGCACGCACGCGTTTAGGTGTAGTATCTTTTCGACTAAGGGCGTCAGCCACAACATTGGCCTTGCTCGGATGGTACTTGATTGCGCATTCGTAATCATTCAAGAGCTCGACCCATCGACGTTGCCGCATGTTCAACTCCTTCTGCTTGAAGATATGCCCAAGACTCCTGTGATCGGTGTAAATGGTGCACTTGGTACCGTACAAGTAATGTCTCCATATCTTGAGTGCGAAAACAACAGCTCCCAGCTCCAGATCGTGTGTAGTGTAATTCCTTTCGTGAACTTTAAGTTGGCGCGATGCATAAGCAATGACTTTATCCCGTTGCATCAACACACAACCAAGACCCTGAATTGACGCATCATAATAAACCACGAAATCATCTGTGCCCTCTGGCAATGAGAGAATAGGGGCGCTACAAAGTCTATCCTTTAAGTGCTGAAATGCTGATTCTTGTGCATTACCCCAATGATAGGTGACGCCTTTCTGCATTAGTGCTGTGAGAGGTTGCGCAATCTTGGAGAAATCCTTGATGAACCTTCGGTAGTAGCCCGCCAAACCAAAGAATTGGCGGATTTCTGTTGGTGTGCGGGGTGCAGGCCAGTTCTTGATCGAGTCTACCTTGGATGGATCAACATGAATCCCATCCTTTTTTACCACGTAGCCTAGAAAGTGAACTTCACGAAGCCAAAAGTCGCATTTCGAAAACTTGGCATACAACTTTTATGTTCGAAGGAGTTCTAAAATAAGCCGTAGATGATGCTCGTGCTCCTCCTGACTCTTTGAGTAGATCAGGATGTCGTCGATGAATACAATAACGAACTTATCCAAGTAAGGCTTGCACACCCTGTTCATAAGATCCATGAAGACTGCAGGTGCGTTTGTCAATCCAAAAGGCATAACCAGAAACTCGTAATGCCCATACCGAGTCCTGAATGCTGTTTTAGAGATATCCTCGTCTCGGACTCTCAGTTGATGGTAGCCTGACCTCAGGTCAATCTTCGAGTAGTTGCTCGACCCTTGCAGCTGATCGAACAAGTCATCAATGCGTGGAAGTGGATAGCGATTATTTACAGTCACCTTGTTGAGTTCGCGGTAGTCAATACACATTATGAAGGTACCGTCTTTCTTCTTCACAAATAATACTGGAGCTCCCCAAGGCGAAGAGCTAGGACGAATAAAACTCTTATCCAAGAGCTCTTGTAGTTGCGTGGACAGTTCTTCAAGTTCTGATGGAGCTAAACGATAAGGTGCACGAGCTATAGGCGCTGCTCCAGGAGCTAGCTCGACTTGAAACTCAACCCGACGATGAGGTGGAAGACCAGGTAATTCCTCAGGAAATACCTCAGGAAAATCACGTACAATCGGGATATCTTCGATCTTCTTTTCTTTCGAGGATGCATCAGAAACGAGGGCTAGGATAGCAGTGTGGCCATTTCGCAAACACTTCTGGTTCTTAAGAAAAGAAATGATGCCCACCACGGCACCACTCTTGTCGCCATGAATCACCAAAGGTTCCCCATCTGGACGAGGAATGCGGACGATCTTCTCCTTGCACAGGATCTCTGCTTGATGTTGCGATAACCAATCCATACCAATAACAATGTCGAAACTACCCAAAACGATAGGAATGAGGTCGGTAGAAAAAGTTTGACCAGCTAAGATGAGATTACAACCCCTAACTATGTGTGTGGCTTCAAGACTTTTACCGTTTGCTAGCTCTACCATGTGTTTGGTGTTCAAAAGTGTTGGGACACGCTTTAACATTTGACTAACTTTTAAGGACACATAACTGGTATCGGCACCCGAATCAAATAAAACATTAACATAAAAGTCGTCCAGTAGAAACTTACCTATCACGACGTTGGGGTCATTCCTAGCATCACCCTGACCAATTACGAATGCACGGCCCCGGGCGCCATTATTTCCATTGTTTCCCCCGTTGTTACCCCCATTGTTGTTTCTGTTTCCCTGATTGTTGTTGTTATTCTGATTCTGGTTCAACTGGGGGCAGTTTCTCTTGAAGTGACCTTCAACACCACACTGAAAGCATCCCCTGTTACCCTGTTGTTGTTGCAGCTGATTTTGTGGAACATGTTGTTGCTGTTGACGATTCTGATTCACAGGTCGTGCACCCCTGCAATCCTTTGCCTCATGACCAAACTTGTTACACCTCAGACAACGACCTTTGTTGCACTGCCCACTATAATGCTTGTTGCATCGATTACACTTGGGGTGGTTTTGTGACACCTGTGTCACTTCAACCATCAAACAAATACCAAACCAATGAAATATTGTATTTCATACTTGGGATTTGAATAAACATGTGTATCATTTGCACATATCAACTCTTGTTCGATTTCGGGCTTTAGATCGCTTTCTAGAGGGTTATAAGCACACTGATGCGTAAATATAACCAGTTTAATGCAACAAACACTCCGGAATAGTGACATAGGCTTAACATACCTTAAATAACCTTTACATAACTTAGAAATAAGTTTTGGAAGGTTTGGTATGCCGAAATCAAGTTAATTCGCTTACAGGGACTAAAATTGACAAACTACGAAAGTATGCCGATTTGAACTGTAACGAACATTCCGGAACATTCCCATAAGTTAAACACACCCTAAATATCCTTTACATAGATTGGAAATAGGCTTTGAGGGGTTCGGTGTGCTAAAATAAACTTTTGGGTCATTCAGGGACTAAAAGCGTCAAAAAGTGCATAAGTTTGCATTTTCGTGCATATCTTACGTTCTGAATACATCCGGACATCCAAAAATTAATGTAATCATTAAAATATTATGTTTTAGTGATTGGCTTGTCAAAAATCCATTCGTCGCGCAATTTGGATCGTTTTTGCATCCGTTACGACTTTCGTCGTAATTAACCAAACAACGCAACCGTACGGCCAAACGAACCGACATCCGACATATTTTTGAGAATGTTTCAAGTTCCCTATACTTTAACTTCATTTTAGAGCCGTAAAATGGGGTTAACGGGGCTTAAACGTGTCAAAACGCATCAAAAACCAAGTTTGGAGGTGCAGGGGCCTGTTCTGCCAATTGCTGAAAGTTACTGCCAGCAAATAAGGTCCTTACGGACCGTATGGAGTTGCTTACGGTCCGTAAGCCTCTCCCAGGTCAGAATACTTCATTTAATTAAAACCCAGCTGCTCCCATGGTTTTGCACTTAGTTTCTTTGATTCTATGGACTGGTTTTGGATGCCCCTAGTATCACAAAACCTTGTGCCCACTTGTACGCTCAAGATTAAAGCACGGGAATCAAGAAACGATCCTAACGGTGCTAGAAATCCTATAAATACCCCCACCCTTCTCACCCCCAACTCACTTGAATTCTGAGATTTTCTCTAAGTTGGAGTGGTTATCACTTCATACCTGAGAAATACTTGGAATTCAATCTTGCGGGGACCTTCTGTAAGTATTCTTTCGCGTTTTTCGTTCGTTTTAGTGTTAAAGTCAAACTGCGTTTGACTTTCTGCTTTGACCAGTTTTTGGTCAATGCGAAGTTCATTTGAACTTCATAACGTGAGCGTAATCACGATGGTTATAGTCCCTAGTGACTACACCTACTGATTACCACGTTATATAGGCTCAATGACGAGTCGTAGTTTCGGCCAAAATGCGTTTTCTTGCGTATTTTGTAACCAAACTACTCTAGGGTATCAAAACCATTTGTTTTGATACCAATTTTGTTTTCTAACTTTACTAAACATGTTCTAGCATGTTTAGCTCGTCGCTTTTAGATTTGTGCTTGTTTAGGGTCGTAAAGGTAAGCGATCTAATTAATCGCTTATACTTTCGAACCCGACCCATTTGGTCGATCATTAGGATCCGACCAAACACTTTAAGAGACCATAGTTGTATAAGGAATAACCTTCCGAGGTTATACCTTATGGTCACGTCGTTTAAGTAGTTGTATGATAAGTAGTTCTTATGCCTTAGGTAAATTACCAAAATGCCCTTTTTGCACCAAAATTTATTTAAAGCATATGTAACCTAAATTTTGACATCTAAACTGATTAGGTAACTACATTAGACATGTTAAGGCATATTTTACTTGTCATAGGACTAGTTAAGCGGTCCGAACGCGTTTTACGCGAACGACGCGTTAAAGTAGCATAAGCTACCTAAACGGGTCGTAATGGGTCGTAAGCACTTAGGTTAGGTTTCATTCTAGTATGTGGGCTTTGATTAACCATATCATATGAGTTCCAATACTCATTTGGTTTACGAAACCTCATACTATCCAATCCCCCGATTTAGGTCCGGTTATTTATGTAGTTATCTATATAGGGTGCCGTTTGATTTCCGTGATCCCTCTAGCTTTGCTTTGTTGTTGTTCAAGACTTCTAAGAACCCTCAGGTGAGTACATAGTCCCCTCTTTTACTGTTTGATTTATACAAATTCATTTTACTGGGTTATTCATTTAACCTTACGTTATTCTTTTAAATATACATATCTATCATCGCTTTTCAAATGATTTATAAAACAAAACATTTTACAAGGATCATGACTGACTTTTGTTAAACAACTTTTTTTCTAAACTTATAAGTCATGAATCCTAAATCAATAAAACCTATGTACTCGCCGGCATTTTTATGCTGACGTACCTATTTTCACATGTGTTTCAGGAGATGATGCATAGGATTGATCAAGATACACATAGGCGGACTTGGGCCTTAGTGACATTAAAAGATGCAAGACTAGTTAATTATGTTATGCTTATTTGTTTGTTAAGACATTATAATTCTTTTAATCAATAAAACAACATTTCAATTTTCCATGTGTTATGAAACAATGTTTCTGTTACAATACTCCCCAACGATTCCGCCACGTTTTGTTGTTTTACATGGTCGGGGTGTGACAGAAAAGTTGGTATCAGAGCTCATGGTTATAGGGAATTAGGTTATTAGTAATGCTTTGACCTAGTCTATAACCTTCCTAGGACCTTACGCGAGTTTACTTGCGTTTAGTCATAAAACAATACCGTCACTTATCCTTAGGTGACAACCAGAACAAGAACATAAATTTGATCCGCTTTGAAAACTAATCATCTGTTCTAGGATGATTGATTACTAGGTTTTGAACCCTTTGTTATAAGGTTTTGAACCCTTCCAGTTTGACTCATATTTGGCTTAGTGCCTTTCGAGTTTTCAAAATCCCGTCAAAGTTTGGGTCTAAATGATGTGAACACGTGCAAACTGGAAGAGTGAACGCCTGTACTCTGAGTTTTCTGTCTAAGGTTAGAGTGTTCGTACAAATCCGCAGTATCGGACCAGTCACTCTTACCTGGGAACTCTTGGGGTGAGTGTTCACTTATAGGCAAGCATGTCTTCAGCGATACATTATTATGACCCGCTTACTTTGATTTGTCACCATCTCATTTGTTTGCCTTAGGTAACAAACAAATGATCGCAATTCGTATGCATTGCCTTTCTGTTTTGCTTATCCGATAACATTTCATTTGTTACTCCCTATATCGTTCATTTTCTTCTAGAATGTCTCTTCATCTCAGCAACGGTCAAATGTCCGAGCAAACAGCCAAATTTTCCCAGCAAATAGGCGAAGTGATACTGAAGTCTGTGGATCTAGGCATTGCCATGTCTCGTCTCAAAAAATGTAGCCACTCAAGAGTCACCGAAGGAAGCAGAAGTCAGGCCTGCACCAAAATCAAGGAAGCGTAAGGCTTCAAGGAAACCCGCAGCAGTTACACCTAATCAAGTGGGACCTAGCCAAGTGGCAGCGCCACCAGCTAGGAAGCCGTACATAGGAACTGCCCCATGGTGCAAACGATGCAACCGTCATCATTCAAACCTCGTACCCTGCTCCAAATGTACCTACTGTGGACGGTTGGGACATTTGATTAACATATGCCGCTTTGCTATCCAGAACAAAGCTGCTATAAACCTTGCTGCTACCCAACTCCAAGTCAACCCTACTCAAGCTCGTTTCCCGTTTGGTGCTTGCTACAACTATGGCGAGACGAGCCATTTCAGGAACAACTGCCCGAAGATTGTCAATGCAATTTCAACCCTGGGATGAGCATTTGGCTAAGCAAAAGATGTTGTTGTCTTATGCCTTTGTCTCCTTTGTTTTCTTGTATTGTGAAACAATCTGCCTTGCTCATAAATAAAAGTTTCTGTTCGCAATTCTGATGTACAAGTGTAGTTACATGTATGGCATTTCCCTTTGATATCTACATCAAGGAACTATGTTCTTTACAAACTACTCTTGTGATTCTCCCTTTCAAGTAATCGCTCATGATTTCCTCGAAAAATTTTAAGTACTCGTTTCATTCTAGGAGACGAAGTACAAGAAATAAAGCGAAATTATGAGTAATCGTGCTTTTTGCACATCTCTACCTTTGGATCCTTGGTTAGATAACTGAGTGGATATTCAATCCCATACCCATTACATTCTGATTTTTTTTAATCATGCATAACATAAGTTTCCAAAAACAACCTTCATGATTTCAAAAACATTGTCTATGTTTTCAAAAACAACCTTCATGATTTCAAAATGTTATTAATACAGTATAATTACTTATATCAAGTGCATGATTTCAAAAGCATCATTCATGTTTTCAAAAAAAAAAAAAAACCCTATACATAATTTCAAAAATTCACCTCGCATGATTTTAAAACATTTTTTTTACTTACCTAGTACACCTACTTTATGATTTCAAAAGTATTATATATAAGGTTTCAAAAACATTAAACACATTCCTAAAAGAAACCCCATGCATAGTTTTCAAAAATATTTTCCTCATACATTGACTTAGCCTTCAAACTCCGCTTCATATGTCGCCTTGGCATATCTAGCATCTCAACTTCATAAGCATTTTTACTTCATGTTTTGACTTCAACACATCCAGTGCAAGGTTTCAAAACATCTTCAACTTCTAAAATCCATATGGGATCTTTTTATCTTCACAATTAGATCCTTGTGGATGATTATCATTCAAATCAGAGTCCTTAATTGGATTCCTTGTGTACCTTAATTTGAACATTTCGGTTCCTTATAATCGAAATCGAATTTCCTATTTAAGATCTTTCTATCTTCATAGTTAGATTCTTGATAATGTTTAAAGCACCAATCAAAATCCACTGATTGGATACCTGGTGTGCTTTAAATACATGTGCTCTGTTAGCAGAACAAATTAACAAAATCATGACAAGTTTAAAAATCAAGATAAACAATTTTGTGGTTATGTGACTATGTGTTTATGCATTTTGCGTTTTCTTTTATGCATATTTTGTGTTTTATACTCTGGATATTCGTTATCCAAATCCTCGTAGAACCTTTCATATCTTCATATGAGGGATTCGTAGTAGGATATTCATAAGGTACTACCTTAAATCCTTAATGGGCTTCTACGTAATCGTTAAGACCCTTTGATTATATAGTACCATTCCATAATTCAAAGAGACCCCTTTTAGTGGTCTAGTCAAAAGATTAATTCAGAACCTGGTTAAGAATGACATATGGTGATATAGCTGAACAGACTCTTGGTAGTCTATTTAAATCATTCGTTGATTTAATTAAAGGACCCCAGTATGGTCTAATCACAATCATCACCGGCTCGTTCATTGTTTCCTTCCCCTACACATTATAAGATGCACTATGTGACTATGCAAGGAATTACATAATTATGGATGCATACATAATTATGAAGTTCAGTGCACGGAAACCGCGGTAAGACTTATTATGTAAGAACCAATAGTGGCAACCATAACAAAATGTGAATAATGTAATAGAGGTACGGTGGACGCACCAATAACACTTTATATACTTGTATATAAGTGACCCTCTCACATTGCAAGCATGATGTTATTTAAAGTTACTAGAAGTTCAGGACTCTAACCAGTGCTGTTCGATCTTTTCAACTTCATGTTTCAAGCTCTCGCAAGTTTCCTCTAAATAAATTTCGGGACGAAATTTCCTGAAGTAGGGGAGACTGTGACACCTGTGTCACTTCAACCATCAAACAAATACCAAACCAATGAAATATTGTATTTCATACTTGGGATTTGTATAAACATGTGTATCATTTGCACATATCAACTCTTGTTCGATTTCGGGCTTTAGATCGCTTTCTGGAGGGTTATAAGCACACTGATGCGTAAATATAACAAGTTTAATGCAACTAACACTCCGGAATAATGACATAGGCTTAACATACCTTAAATAACCTTTACATAACTTAGAAATAAGTTTTGGAAGGTTTGGTATGCCGAAATCAAGTTAATTCGCTTACAGGGACTAAAATTGACAAACTACGAAAGTATGCCGATTTGAACTGTAACGAACATTCCGGAACATGCCCATAAGTTAAACACACCCTAAATATCCTTTACATAGCTTGGAAATAGGCTTTGAGGGGTTCAGTGTGCTAAAATAAACTTTTGGGTCATTCAGGGACTAAAAGCGTCAAAAAGTGCATAAGTTTGCATTTTCGCGCATATCTTACGTTCTGAATACATCCGGACATCCAAAAATTTATGTAATTATTAAAATATTATGTTTTAGTGATTGGCTTGTCAAAAATCCATTTGTCGCGCAATTTGGATCGTTTTTGCGTCCGTTACGACTTCCGTCGTAATTAACCAAACAACGCAACCGTACGGCCAAACGAACCGACATCCGACATATTTTTGAGCATGTTTCAAGTTCCCTATACTTTAACTTCATTTTAGAGCCTTAAAATGGGGTTAACGGGGCTTAAACGTGTCAAAACGCATCAAAAACCAAGTTTGGAGGTGTAGGGGCCTGTTCTGCCAATTACTGAAAGTTACTGCCAGCAAATAAGGTCCTTACGGACCGTATGGAGTTGCTTACGGTCCGTAAGCCTCTCCCAGGTCAGAATACTTCATTTAATTAAAACCCAGCTGCTCCCATGGTTTTGCACTTAGTTTCTTTGATTCTATGGACTGGTTTTGGATGCCCCTAGTATCACAAAACCTTGTGCCCACTTGTACGCTCAAGATTAAAGCACGGGAATCAAGAAACGATCCTAACGGTGCTAGAAATCCTATAAATACCCCCACCCTTCTCACCCCCAACTCACTTGAATTATGAGATTTTCTCTAAGTTGGAGTGGTTATCACTTCATACCTGAGAAATACTTGGAATTCAATCTTGCGGGGACCTTCTGTAAGTATTCTTTCGCGTTTTTCGTTCGTTTTAGCGTTAAAGTCAAACTGCGTTTGACTTTCTGCTTTGACCAGTTTTTGGTCAACGCGAAGTTCGTTTGAACTTCATAACGTGAGCGTAATCACGATGGTTATAGTCCCTAGTGACTACACCTACTGATTACCACGTTATCTAGGCTCAGTGACGAGTCGTAGTTTCGGCCAAAATGCGTTTTCTTGCGTATTTTGTAACCAAACTACTCTAGGGTATCAAAACCATTTGTTTTGATACCAAACCTGTTTTCTAACTTTACTAAACATGTTCTAGCATGTTTAGCTCGTCGCTTTTAGATTTGTGCTTGTTTAGGGTCGTAAAGGTAACCGATCTAATCAATCGCTTATACTTTCGAACCCGACCCATTTGGTCGATCATTAGGATCCGACCAAACACTTTAAGAGACCATAGTTGTATAAGGAATAACCTTCCGAGGTTATACCTTATGGTCACGTCGTTTAAGTAGTTGTATGATAAGTAGTTCTTATGCCTTAGGTAAATTACCAAAATGCCCTTTTTGCACCAAAATTTATTTAAAGCATATGTAACCTAAATTTTGACATCTAAACTGATTAGGTAACTATATTAGACATGTTAAGGCATATTTTACTTGTCATAGGACTAGTTAAGTGGTCCGAACGCGTTTTACGCGAACGACGCGTTAAAGTAGCATAAGCTACCTAAACGGGTCGTAATGGGTCGTAAGCACTTAGGTTAGGTTTCATTCTAGTATGTGGGCTTTGATTAACCATATCATATGAGTTCCAATACTCATTTGGTTTACGAAACCTCATACTATCCAATCCCCCGATTTAGGTCCGGTTATTTATGTAGTTATCTATATAGGGTGCCGTTTGATTTCCGTGATCCCTCCAGCTTTGCTTGGTTGTTGTTCAAGACTTCTAATCACCCTCAGGTGAGTACATAGTCCCCTCTTTTACTGTTTCCAAACATTTTGGGGTGAAACACATGTGCCTACTTGTTACTTTCATGCTTTTCATGTTTTCATATCATATACTTGCTATTTTCATTAGTAGACTATTAGTACATGATTTCATTATGTTTTGCTATGTATGTTTACTTAACATGCTAGCACATTGTTTTACATCACATTTCTTTTGCTATGTATGTTTACTTAACATGCTAGCACATTGTTTTCACTACTTTTTCTGCTATGTATGTTTACTGCGCATGCTAGCACATTGATTTACATGACTTTTCTACTTTGTATGCTTACTTAGCATACTTAGTACATTTGATTTACATTTACCTTTTTCATGCTATGTATGTTTATTTAGTCCATACTTAGTACATTCACATCACATCACATCTTACATTCGGTAAAACATTTGGTTTGTTTAAACGGTTCTTTTACTACATTCATTAACATTAGCTACGCCGCTCGGTAGTAAGTAATGGTACCATAGGACTTGACAAATCCCGTTCCTGACATCCTAGGTTTGTTTGGGTGTAAGGAATGACTGAATCCGTGAACATTTTCACTTTGATAACCTTTACTCTAAGGTTATCCTGCTGTCTCAAGGCTTGAATGTATTGCGTTTAACATACCGCATAAGTGTTTATATCAGTATAGCATGCACATCCACAAAACATAACATTGATTTAAACTGAGTTTTACTTCAATACTTTGTTTTGTGCATTTTCACCTATGGTTTAGTTGATACATATTTCACTTGACATGACTTTTTGTTTACACATTTCATTATTACATTTGACATAGACATTTTTGACATGGTTTTTACTATGACATTTGACAAATGGTTTAGACATGGGCAATTTACATTGATGGTTTGTTTGGGTAAGTGATTGAGTAACGAGACGTGTGTAATGTGATACAAGCATGGTGGATACGCCGCTGGTACTTCCTATATATAAGTGCTTATATTATATTACATGTCGTAGCGTTATTTAAATCATTCAATTTGGACTTATACATTTTATACAAATAACATATTTTTCACAAGACATTGTTTTACAAAACAGTTTGATTTATACAAATTCATTTTACTGGGTTATTCATTTAACCTTACGTTATTCTTTTAAATATACATATCTATCATCGCTTTTCAAATGTTTTATAAAACAAAACATTTTACAAGGATCATGACTGACTTTTGTTAAACAACTTTTTTTCTAAACTTATAAGTCATGAATCCTAAATCAATAAAACTTATGTACTCGCCGGCATTTTTATGCTGACGTACCTATTTTCACATGTGTTTCAGGAGATGATGCATAGGATTGATCAAGATACACATAGGCGGACATGGGCCTTAGTGACATTAAAAGATGCAAGACTAGTTAATTATGTTATGCTTATTTGTTTGTTAAGACATTATAATTCTTTTAATCAATAAAACAACATTTCAATTTTCCATGTGTTATGAAACAATGTTTCTGTTACAACACTCCCCGACGATTCTGCCACATTTTGTTGTTTTACGTGGTCGGGGTGTGACAGGTTTCCTCGGTATCCACCCTGCCCTTGACTACCAGAAGATTGCTGACCAGGACTCTGATAATCATCAGTCTTTCGCTGCTGAGACTGAGACCGAGCTGATGTCAAACCCTTGCTTGAGACTCCATCCCATTTGCGCTTGTTTTCGCTGGGGGCATCAGAAGTAGTAGTAACTGTAGCAGTAGCACCAATACGCTTGGGCAACCTGTTCTGCTCGACTGCCTGATCAGTGAGACGATGAGCCAAACGAATAACTTGCTGGATAGTGCCAAGGTTAGCTGAGGTCACGTGACTCTGAATTTCTGGCACTAAACCTTTAAGGTACAGCTCAATTTGCTTGATGGGAGGATCTACCATAGTAGGACACAGAATAGCCAGTTCATTTCACCTTTTCGTATACGCTTCGTTTTCTGACCCCGTCATCTTTAAGTTGAAGAACTCTACTTCCAGCTCGTGGATGTCATCACGGTTGCAGTATTCTTCTTTGATCAAATCCTTGAAGTCATTCCATGGGGTGGCATTAGCAGCAACAATCCCCAGCATTTGAACCTGAGCGTTCCCCCAAATGAGCGCTACACCCTCAAGAGTACCAGTAGCATATTTCACCCTGCGAGTCTTAGGGCATTCACACATCTCGAAAACAGACTCGAGCTTCTCGAACCAGTGGAGGAGGTCTACAGCTCCTTCAGTGCTGTTGAAAGTAGTAGGTCGGCAGTCCATAAAAGTTTTGAAAGTACATGGAGGAGGCTGAGCATGTTGATCTGTCGTGTGTGTAAGAAGAGACAAAGTTAAACATGAGTGTTGGTTCACGAGAGTAGGATCTAAAGATCCTAGAGTAAGTTGCAATGGCAGATTATACCTCCTGCCTGAGCGGCTGCGAGTGCTGCAGTAACTTGTTCATTGATTAGAGCCGTTAGCTGGGCTTGATTTTGGTTAACGTGTCCACTCATGATCTTCATATCAAAGGAAACATGGGTGAGAGAGGTTCGCAAAAGTGCGATAACAGAAGAGAGTAAGCACACATGTGTTTTTAAACAACAGTTGTTACGTTTATCTAAGCATACCATAAGCAAAGTTCTATGTAACTAGCAAGTAGGCAATAAAAACATAAACCATATCACCTATAGTGTTGAGCCTTGCACGTGGAGCGAAGCGTCGTTGTGGATCGTTGAGCACTGTACAGGTTATAGTCTGGTTTTACCAAAAAGCTTTTCCCCTTTTTAAAACCAAGTTCACTATAACCAATGGCTCGGATACCAATCTGTCACACCCCCAAAAATCCATACGCGGAGTATCACCGCTTGGAGGCGTGACTGACCAGGATCAAGCCACCAATCATATTGAACAGTACAATTAAGTAAATAAAACCAAACCCAATATAATTGGTGTTTCAAAATAAACCAAACATGTTTAAGAAATCAGCGGAAGCATAGTAATGTTTAAATAACCAAAACATAGTTTAAAGTTCAAACGTTAAGCATAGGACATAACAGTCCATATCCCACAACGATCACACCTCCTCGTGCAAGCTCCTGAAGTACCTAACGACATGCAAGGCATGTAACAACGAGTCAACAACAAAGTTGAGCGAGTTCACAGTTGGCTGCTTAGTTTTACCAGTTTGTTTTGAAATCATAAGTTCTTTTGTAAACCACGTGTTAACCAGTACTTTTGTTTCCCAAACCACAACCATAATCAGTGCGGGCTTCCCATGTGAACCACTAGACCGTTACCATATCGACTACTGACAAATAATAGTTGTGCCCTACATCAATGTCTATCATCATTGACAGTTTGCCATGATCCAATAGTACACGCCCGTTCTGTGACAACCCTCACAAAACCAGGTATCCGTACGACTTAATTAACTATTAATTGTTGCCTAATTACTGTGGTTAACTGAGATTTCTGATAAACTGCTACTTGATTGTTGATACTTGTACATATCTGCATCATACTTTGATTTTTCCGTCACTACATTATTTACTTACTGAACGCTAGTGACAAACATGATGCACAAAAGCACAGTAGCATTTGGACGGATAACCTATTGAACATGCTGATATAGCCAGCATCAGGCAAACACTGCCTCTAAAGGCCTGAATGAGCCAGAAATATTTTACTACACCCGTAGTGTGTGTAGGGATACAAGGGTTGTATAACCGCGTCTCTAGGAATAAGATACAGAGAATGGATGTGCCTAAAACGTACTCTAAGCACGAAACACAACACTTTTATCAACATACTAGCTTCTAGCTAATTAATAAAGTGCCAAAATATGAGGAAATATTCCTGACACGTTGCAGAATAAATTGTGTCGCTAAAAATATTATTTACGACGCTTAAAGGATTACTTAAGCACTTTAACGGATTACTATCCAACCGAACAACCGGACTATACCCGGAACATAAAAACATTGCCAGAAATATTATTAGCCTTTTTCTGAGCCAGTTAGGGTCCCTGATTACCCTAACACCCGCTGTATAACGCGTCACGCAACTAACGGGGTTAATCTCTAAACTTAACCTACTTTACATAACTGAACTCTAACTGAACAATCGAGATCCAACCGGATACCCCCCCCCCCTAAAGGTTTCGGCCAACAAGAGGGAACCAAAGAGTACACCTTTTTGATTATTATATTAGATTTCGTGGATATCTAGAGACATAGAAACCGTTGGACGATGAACCAAGTTTTGTCTATAAAATGCACACTAAACACATTAGATTTCTCCCACAAATCACCACTTCACTCTCTCTCCCTCTTGCTCCCTCTCTCTCGGACGAAGCTACCCACACACACACCTCCATTGTCGGTTCTTGATTCATCCATTCCAAGCTTATACAAGGCATTCGGGTCACGTATAAGGAAGCTTGAAGCAAGCGGAAGTTGAAGGACCTCGTTCATTTGCTTTTATCCACGCCATTTTCGACTAGATTCTTCCCTAGCCCCGAGCTAGAGGTATAACGTTTAAAACTCGCTCTTGATCGTATCTAAAGTGGTTAATATGATTTTTAACGGTTAAAAGTTGGAATCATGCGTTTTGAATCTTTAAAGGCTACTAGAACTCGAATATTGTTGGTTAAAAGCTTATAACGCGTGTAAAAGTCGTAGTATTCGAATATGTTGATTATTGAGGCCCGATCTACGATGTGGTGGCTCTTATCATCGTTTAACCCGACTTTGTTAAGATCACGAATCTTGACATACGCTTGTTTCTATCGGTACAAGGGTTAAAAGGTGAAACTCCACCACACGAGAAACATGAACTTGTGTAAAAGTATTTTGACTTGTAAAATAGTATTTAAAACGAGCCGATCTACGTATGTACAAGTGGTATATTCGTAGAACCAAGTGTCGAGAAAAATCATGTTTTATAAAAGATGGATGACATGTTAACAAATATGATTTTTACAAACTACAAGTGTATAAACACTTGTGAAACGAAAGATCCGACAAAATAATAATTTTTATAAAAGTTGTCGGGAAGTTGTAAAGGATGGTTTGTTTTAAAAACGGGTTTTTACAAGACTAAAACTATTTTATACATAGATCCAGTAAATATAAGGTGATCTACACTATGACTTTCGGAAAAATTACAAGTTCATGTAACAACGCGACTTTACATACTAGTCTACAAGTTTGATGTATTGAAATTGGTTTGAAGTATCGAAAACTTGATTGGTTGATTAAAGAAATTGTTGAAGTGATTTTGTAAAAGAAAATGATACGCTTGAAAGCGTGGCCACCTCCAGTTACAGGGGAAACTCTGGCGAAATTTTTCTAAAAATCTAACACTTAGAATTATTTACAAGTGTTAAACTATTTTGAAATGTTTTCAAATATTTTTCGCCATGACTTTATTTATTAAATAATCGGAGGTGGGATTTTTCACAAAACTAAACGTGGTAAATATTTATTCGATAGATATATTTTTCACCACACTGTTTATGATTATTTTGTGAAAATATATAAATATTATTTTTAGAGTAAAAAAAATATTTACAAACTTTGACGAACCCAAAATAATACCAACGCCTACACGACGAACGTATAAGTTACACCGGTAATTACTATTACCACTTAATCGCCAAAACGTAACTTACGCTTTATACGGAAATATTCATAAATGCGGATATTGTCAACGTATTATTTTGGAAAGTATTATACGAAGAGAAAATATATTATTTTTTTGAGAAAAATAATTATATTTTGGAATGAGAAATAAATATATTAAGTGAGACTTAATATTATAAACGCACATGTATTAATTCCCCCATCCTTGGGAAGGAGATTTACTACCAAATATATACAAGGAACGGTTGTCTAACTGTTTCCCGAAAATTAAACTATAAAGCTAAAGCACGGCCATCCGTCTAATAGAATTAGCACATGTAGGTCGTTGCACAGCTTTCGGACATTTGGAGTGCTTGATTTAGCTACGCACTGACTGTGAGTTCATGTCCCCCTTTTCTCTTAACTGTTTTCAGTTTTCTAAACTGCGGGGGTGAAATACATGTTACAATGATTATGAATATGTTTATACATGGTATGGTTAGCGTAAGGAAGTTTGTTACTTAGATCATGTGAGTGGGTAGGCGGAAACTTGAGGCCATTAATCCTCATAGTAGGACCGAGGGACAGGAGCGGTAGATCTATCTGGGTGTAGCGAGCCCAGCCCCAGGTCCATCTGAACGGACCTCGGGGTGACTTAGTGCCCGACGCATAAATCCGCTAGGTTTGAGTCATCCCTACTTGCACTTCACACATATCAATGGCCTTGCAAACCATTGGTGATCTCTTTTTCCTTATTTGCTACATACCAGGTTTTTGATAAAGATAAAGGTTTATTTACTCACTATCGCATGAACTCGCTCAACATTATTGTTGATTTTTCAACTTACATGTATTTCAGGAAACTAACGATCTGGCGCGGTATGGCTTGTTTTCCGCTGCATTAGGCCCGAGGTCATCCAGGGTTCGAGACTTGTGACTCTTTCCTGGACAAGTCACAGTCCCTGAACCATGTTTACTTTAAGTTTGCATTTGTAATGTTTTGACAAGTTTATGGTTGTTGGGTGTTAACCCGTAAGACAATGTTTAATATTTTTATTATCAATGGATGATCTTGCATATTTTTAATTCATATAGCTTGTTATGATTAAGCTATGGTATTAAGAAGTCACACCAAAATTAACCACGCTTCCGCAAAGCCAGGGTGTGACAGCTTAGTATCAGAGCTCTGATCATAGCGAACTAGGATTCCTTCTCGAGTCTAGACTATGATCACTAGGGCTCTCACGAAAACATTTTTACTGCATACCACTTAAGTCCAGATCCAAAACGTTTTTATAAAATGTTGAGCATATCTTATTTATTGTTTTTAGGCTCAGTCTGGGAGGCTGAGGCTCGGTCTGGGAGACTGAGGCTCGGTCTGGGAGGCCGAGGCTCGATCTAATCTAATGGATCGAGGTAGTTGTCTAGTGGGACTAGGGAGTCAGTCTGGGAGGCTGGGAGAATTTGCTAGTGGGACTAGGGAGTCAGTCTGGGAGGCTGGGAAAGTTTGCTAGTGGGACTAGGGAGTCAGTCTGGGAGGCTGGGAAAGTTGGCTAGTGGGACTAGGAAGGACAGTCTGGGAGGCTGGGAGGCTAGTGGGACTAGGAGGATTATGTGAATATTACTTGGTAACTTGTGTGATTACCTGATTTACTAATTATTTGTGCATGTTTGTGATTGTGTTACTGACATTGTGAATCACCCGTGGCATGCGACATGTTTATGCGTATGTGATTCAGATACCACCGGACCCTTACCCATAGTGTCGGATGACATTGTGTCTTCAGAGCACGAGGTGCATACCTCCGACTTCACCAGCACCGATGATGATGACTTCCAGCCCTTCGCTCTGCCCGACGGCGCTGATGAGCATATCGATGACCCACCTGCTGAGTATCTTCCCTTGGTAGTGATTCCAGCTCCCATACCCCTTGCTTCTTATCCAGCATACGACTTGCTACCCGACGCCGAGGCTGACGGCAACATTGATCTCTTTGAGGACGAGCCTTACGAGGATGAGATTCCTGATGCAGCCCCTCTTCCCGCTGGCGATCTTTTGATGATCGCTGGTGCTCCCGTTGAGGACTCGCCCGCCCATTCGCCAGTCCCAGACTCCTTTAAGTCTGTGGCATCTGTACCGTCTCACGAGGTGAGCACTCAGCATTTTGTACACGACTCGGACCCCGATCAGGCATCTTCTGCCGCACCCATCCCGAGCTTTGTGTTCGAGCACGACGACATTGAGGATTCGGATCCCGTTTTTCCTCCAGGATTTGATCCTGACCGCGATATTGAGTATATTCCTATGGACCAGCATATGGAGGACCCTGTTGATCCCGTTGATCCTATCGATCCCTTTGATCCAGAGTTTGATTTTGACATGGCTTTTGATGA
Source organism: Helianthus annuus (assembly GCF_002127325.2). Classification (NCBI taxonomy): domain Eukaryota; kingdom Viridiplantae; phylum Streptophyta; class Magnoliopsida; order Asterales; family Asteraceae; genus Helianthus; species Helianthus annuus. The sequence goes on along the minus strand of NC_035438.2, from coordinate 99,805,316 downwards.
CCCAGAGCCTGCCTTGGCCCCAGAGCAGGCAGCTGCTCTCGATCCTGTGCATGAGCATGACTTGGTACATGCTGACGTTCCTGTTGAGCCCGTTTTGGCCGACCCACCTGTTGGTGATGTTCCTTTGATAGCTGATGATCCTGTTGTTGATCCACCTTTTGTTGATCCCCCTTTGATTGCTGATATCCCTGTTGACCACCCAGTTGAGCATGTTGCACCCGTTGATCCTGTCATTGCTCCGTTTGATCCTGTACCCCTCGAGCCTGAGCACGCTCTATTTGCAGAGCATATGGATCCACCCGATGAGGAGGCTCAGCACGGTTGGATACCTGCTGACGAGGATGTTCCACCATTTCCACCACATCACACTGATGCACATCATACTGATTTTTCATTTCAGATCCCATCGTTTGTACCTCCAGCGGGGCCTGGAGAGGGCTCTTCAACCCACCCTTTTGGGCACATACCGATGCCTATGCCTTTCATGCCCCAGAGGACATCTGTTCCATCTTCTGTTTCACCTGTTCATGTAGCACCATTCGATCCCACCAGCACGCCACTGCTTTGGTCATCTTCCTCTCCGATGCCACCCACTGATCCATATCATCCATTCCATATGGGGCATACCATAGAGGACGTCTTGATGTCCTTTGTCCATCAGCATGAGTCCCATACACAGCGACTCCAGGAGCTCGAGAGAGCTCAGCTATCTCTAGGTCCATATCATGGCCAGACATCTTCATCTTTTCAGCCTTTTCGATCATTACCCCCGGACTTTGCTGCCCGACTTTCGACTATGGAGTAGCAGATCGCTTCTGTTATTCGCACTCAGCAGGCGATGGAGGAGGATTGGCTTCATTTACGCCGCTTACTCTACACTCACTTTCCCCCTCCTCCACCCCCATCCGCATAGAGCTCATTGGTGCCATAGTGGTAGACGATGGTGAGACGACAGCGATTGTGACTGCACAGCCTTTTGGAGACCATCTGATGATTTCTGACTTTTGTTGATACTTATTTGATGTACCTGATGTATGTGATACTGATATGATATAGTTTTGTAAAGGGGTGATGTAGCCCCTATTTGATTGATGGTTGTATGACACACTTACTACACTTTATGGTCTCGATATATGTAGCAATCGCGGTATTCTCACCATATCTGATGCATTTGATTTCTTATTTATATAGTTGCAACATAGGATGTTGGGACATGGGATGTTGTATGTATGATATTTGTGACATGGGATGTTGGGACATGGGATGTTGTATGTATGATATTTGTGACATGGGATGTTGGGACATGGGATGTTGTGTGTGATATGTTGATAACATGAGATGTTATGTGCTATTATTATTACTATATACGTACGCTTTATTATGGCCTGACCAACGTACACATCTTTAGAAGATGGCGCCAAGACGACAACCTCAGCCGATGCCTACTACTCAGGACGAACTACAGCAAGTCATTGCTGCTGCTATTGCTCAATATGCTGCCTCTCAGGGAGGAATGAGCGGAAGCAACTCCGGCAACACGGGCAACAACAACAATCCACCGCATGGGTGTACCTACAAACAATTCTTGGACTGCAAGCCCATAAACTTCGATGGCACGGGAGGTGCTGTTGCTTTCGTCCGCTGGGCTGAGAAAACCGAGTCCGTACTTCGCATGAGCAAATGTGCGCTAGATCAACAAGTCACCTACATCTCAGGGCTATTTGTGGATGGAGCCCTATCCTGGTGGAATCTACAGGTCCAGACCCTTGGCGAAGCTGCAGCTTACGCACTGACGTGGACTGAGTTGAAAGAACTCATGCGCAAAAAGTACTGTTCTTGCGCTGAAATCCAGAGGTTAGAGACCGAATTCTGGCACCTGAAGATGGAAGGTCCCAAGATAGCTGAGTATGTTCAGAGGTTCCACGATTTGTCGCACGTGGTACCCTACATGGTTACGCCTGAGTTCAAGAGGATTGAACGCTTCATTTGGGGACTAGCTCCTCAAATCATCAGCATGGTGACCTCTTCCAAACCTGCAACAATCACTGAAGCCATTGATTTGAGTGTGGCTCTCACCGAAGAGGCAATTCGGTTGAACAAGTTTGATGAAGTCGAGCCGAAGAAGAAAGAGACTCATGTGGAGTCGTCAGGTGGAAGCAAGCGAAAGTTTTCGAATTTCAAGCAGGGCACCGGGATGGTGGTTAAGAAAGGGGAATCGAATGCGCCAGCTCAAGATACAGCTGGTAGTAAAAAGAAAGGGAAGGGATACATGGGTGCACAACCCAAGTGCAACTCATGCCAACGACATCACTCTGGTCGTTGCAGCCTAAGAGTTTGTGAATCATGTGGGAAGACTGGTCATACGAAGGATTTTTGTTGGGCTAGTGCTGGCCGGGGAGGCCAGGGAGGATCTGGGAATAGGAATAACCGTGGTGGTAATGGGAACCGTCCACAAGGAAACCAGGGAGGTGATGCGAACCGCGCCAATAATGCTAACCAAGCGGGCGCCATGAATCGGAACCAGGGAAACCATCAAGCTGGAAACAATGGTGGAAACGGGCAGAGGCCCGGATGTTTCAATTGTGGAGATCAAGGGCATTACAAGAGGAATTGCCCAGAATTAACCCAGGCACGCGGAAGAGTTTTTAACATGGAAGCCAGGGAAGCGCGCCAGGATCCCAATGTTGTCACTGGTACGTTCCCTGTAAACCAACGCTATGCATCCGTTTTGTTTGATACTGGTGCCGATTATAGATTCGTATCGTTAGAATTTAGAAACATGCTTGGTTTAGCCGCTAGTAAGTTAGATATTCCATACTCGATCGAATTAGCGAATGGAAAGTTAGTAGAAGCTAACGAGGTGATTCGAGGTTGCGTAATCGAACTGGGAGAGCGTGAGTTTGCTCTAGATCTACTACCAGTCCAGTTGGGAAGCTTCGACGTGGTAGTAGGAATGGATTGGTTATCGCGTAACAAAGCAGAGATAGTTTGTCACGAGAAGATTATTCGTATCCCGACCAATGATGGTGAGACCATTGTTGTTCATGGGGAGAAGCGTGAGACGCCGTTAAGGATGATTAGCTGCCTGAAAGCGAGAAAGTGTTTGCAGAAAGGATGTGTTGCTTTTCTGGCACACATTGTGGATAAAAAGGCTGCTGAGCCGAAGATCGAAGACATCCCTGTCGTGAGGGAATACCCAGAAGTCTTTCCAGAAGACTTGCCTGGATTGCCGCCTTAGAGGCAGGTGGAGTTTCGCATCGACTTAGTTCCAGGCGTCGCGCCTGTGGCTAAGGCACCCTACAGACTTGCTCCGTCTGAGATGCAAGAACTGTCAACACAACTTCAAGAGTTGTTAGACAAGGGATTTATCCGACCAAGCTTCTCGCCTTGGGGAGCTCCAGTTTTGTTTGTGAAGAAGAAGGACGGTAGTTTTCGGATGTGTATTGACTACAGAGAGTTGAACAAGCTGACGATCAAGGATAGGTATCCCCTGCCAAGAATCGACGATCTGTTCGACCAGCTTCAAGGTTCAAGCTTCTATTCAAAGATCGATCTTCGATCTGGATACCATCAGCTACGGATACAGGAGGAGAGTATTCCGAAGACAGCCTTCAGAACTCGATATGGGCACTATGAGTTTCTCGTTATGCCGTTTGGTTTGACAAACGCACCTGCAGTGTTCATGGATTTGATGAACCGAGTTTGTAAGCCATACCTGGATAAGTTCGTGATTGTATTCATCGATGATATTTTGATTTATTCGAAGACAAAGGTTGAGCACGAGCAGCATCTTAGAGCCATTCTGGAGCTGCTAAAGAAGGAACAGCTGTACGCCAAGTTCTCTAAGTGTGAGTTTTGGCTAAGGGAAGTGCAATTCCTTGGACACGTGGTGAATGGAGATGGAATCCACGTGGATCCAACCAAGATCGAGGCGATCAAAGATTGGGAAACGCCAAAGACGCCAACCGAGATTCGGCAATTCTTGGGTTTGGCTGGCTATTATCGAAGGTTCATCAAGAACTTTTCAAAGATCGCTCAACCGTTGACACTCCTCACGCAGAAGGATAAGAAGTTTGATTGGGGAATCAAACAGGATGAAGCGTTTCAGATATTGAAAGATAAGCTTTGCAACGCGCCAATCTTAGCTCTACCAGAAGGCACTGACGATTTCGTGGTATACTGCGACGCATCGCGTCAAGGGTTGGGTTGTGTGTTGATGCAACGTCAAAAGGTTATAGCCTACGCATCACGCCAACTGAAAGTGCACGAAAAGAACTATACCACTCATGATTTGGAGCTAGGCGCAGTGGTTTTTGCTTTGAAGATCTGGAGACACTACCTTTACGGTACAAAGTGCACAATCTTCACAGATCACAAGAGCCTCCAGCATATATTCAATCAGAAGGAGTTGAATATGAGGCAGAGGCGATGGGTCGAGTTGTTGAACGATTACGACTGCGAGATCAAGTATCATCCAGGGAAGGCGAATGTGGTCGCTGATGCCCTAAGTCGTAAAGAGAGAATCAAGCCCATAAGGGTTAGGGCTATGGAAATGATAATTCAAACCGACCTTTCCTCGCGCGTTCGTGCAGCACAGAAGGAAGCTCTCAAGGAGGGAAACCTTGAGGAAGAATATCTCCGTGTGGAGAAGATTTTGGTGCCAAACAGGGAAGGAACGTTGTGTTTTGAGAAAAGGATTTGGGTTCCTCTGTTTGGTGGTTTAAGAGAGGTTATCTTTGATGAAGCTCACAAATCGCGGTACTCTATCCACCCTGGAGCGGATAAGATGTACCAGGATCTTAAGGATTACTACTGGTGGCCTAGGATGAAGGGCGATGTTGCTATTTACGTGAGCAAATGTTTAACTTGTGCCAAAGTTAAGGCGGAATACCAGAAGCCTTCGGGACTTCTGCAGCAACCAAAAATTCCCCAGTGGAAGTGGGAAGAAATCTCCATGGATTTCATTACAAAGTTGCCAAGGACGCCAAAAGGCCATGACACTATCTAGGTGATAGTGGATCGCTTAACGAAGTCAGCACACTTCTTACCTATCCGCGAGAAGGATCATACAAGCAAATTGGCTGAAATCTACATGAGAGAGATTGTTACACGCCATGGAGTACCTCTCTCGATTATTTCTGATAGAGACGGGAGGTTCGTATCGAGGATATGGCAATCCTTCCAGGAAGCTTTTGGCTCAAAGCTGAATATGAGCACAGCTTTTCACCCGCAGACCGACGGTCAAAGCGAGCGGACGATTCAGACGTTGGAGGACATGCTGAGAGCATGTGTGATGGATTTAGGCGGTAGCTGGGATAAGCATTTACCCCTGGTTGAGTTTTCATACAACAACAGCTACCACACCAGTATTGGTGCCGCGCCATTCGAAGCGTTATATGGGCGCAAGTGCAGGTCGCCGCTCTGTTGGTCTGACGCAGGTGATAGACAATTGGTAGGTCCCGATGTAGTTCAGGAAACTACAGATAAGATCGCGCAAATCTGAGATCGCATTAGTGCGGCTCGTGACCGTCAGAAGACCTACGCAGATCTGAAAAGGAAACCTCAGGAGTTTGAGGTTGGAGATATGGTTTTGTTGAAGGTATCACCTTGGAAGGGTGTGGCACGATTTGGGAAACGTGGGAAGTTGAATCCACGCTACATTGGTCCTTTCAAGGTTTTGGAAAGAATTGGGACCGTAGCATACAAGTTGGATCTACCTGCCGAACTGAATAATGTTCACGATACATTTCATGTATCCAATCTGAAGAGAAGTCCAACTCAAGCTAACGTTGCCATTCCTACCGACGAAATTCATATTGACGACACGCTCCACTTCGTTGAAGAACCTGTCGAGGTCACGGATTGGAAAGTAAACAAGACCCGCCGGAGCAGTGTCAAGCTCGTCAAAGTTCGCTGGAATGCTAGACATGGTCCTGAGTTCACCTGGGAGCGTGAAGACCGAATGAAAGAGAAATACCCCCACTTATTTCCTGAGAACCCTGCTTCTACAAGCAGAATTTAAAATTTCGGGACGAAATTTATTTAACGGGGGGAGAATGTGACAACCCTCACAAAACCAGGTATCCGTACGACTTAATTAACTATTAATTGTTGCCTAATTACTGTGCTTAACTGAGATTTCTGATAAACTGCTACTTGATTGTTGATACTTGTACATATCTGCATCATACTTTGATTTTTCCGTCACTACATTATTTACTTACTGAACGCTAGTGACAAACATGATGCACAAAAGCACAGTAGCATTTGGATGGATAACCTATTGAACATGCTGATATAGCCAGCATCAGGCAAACACTGCCTCTAAAGGCCTGAATGAGCCAGAAATATTTTACTACACCCGTAGTGTGTGTAGGGATACAAGGGTTGTATAACCGCGTCTCTAGGAATAAGATACAGAGAATGGATGTGCCTAAAACGTACTCTAAGCACGAAACACAGCACTTTTATCAACATACTAGCTTCTACCTAATTAATAAAGTGCCAAAATATGAGAAAATATTCCTGACACGTTGCAGAATAAATTGTGTCGCTAAAAATATTATTTACGACGCTTAAAGGATTACTTAAGCACTTTAACGGATTACTATCCAACCGAACAACCGGACTATACCCGGAACATAAAAACATTGCCAGAAATATTATTAGCCTTTTTCTGAGCCAGTTAGGGTCCCTGGTTACCCTAACACCCGCTGTATAACGCGTCACGCAACTAACGGGGTTAATCTCTAAACTTAACCTACTTTACATAACTGAACTCTAACTGAACAATCGAGATCCAACCGGATACACCCCCCCCCCTAAAGGTTTCGGCCAACAAGAGGGAACCAAAGAGTACACCTTTTTTATTATTATATTAGATTTCGTGGATATCTAGAGAAATAGAAACAGTTGGACGATGAACCAAGTTTTGTCTATAAAATGCACACTAAACACATTAGATTTCTCCCACAAATCACCACTTCACTCTCTCTCCCTCTTGCTCCCTCTCTCTCGGACGAAGCTACCCACACACACACCTCCATTGTCGGTTCTTGATTCATCCATTCCAAGCTTATACAAGGCATTCGGGTCACGTATAAGGAAGCTTGAAGCAAGCGGAAGTTGAAGGACCTCGTTCATTTGCTTTTATCCACGCCATTTTCGACTAGATTCTTCCCTAGCCCCGAGCTAGAGGTATAACGTTTAAAACTCGCTCTTGATCGTATCTAAAGTGGTTAATATGATTTTTAACGGTTAAAAGTTGGAATCATGCGTTTTGAATCTTTAAAGGCTACTAGAACTCGAATATTGTTGGTTAAAAGCTTATAACGCGTGTAAAAGTCGTAGTATTCGAATATGTTGATTATTGAGGCCCGATCTACGATGTGGTGGCTCTTATCATCGTTTAACCCGACTTTGTTAAGATCACGAATCTTGACATACGCTTGTTTCTATCGGTACAAGGGTTAAAAGGTGAAACTCCACCACACGAGAAACATGAACTTGTGTAAAAGTATTTTGACTTGTAAAATAGTATTTAAAACGAGCCGATCTACGTATGTACAAGTGGTATATTCGTAGAACCAAGTGTCGAGAAAAATCATGTTTTATAAAAGATGGATGACATGTTAACAAATATGATTTTTACAAACTACAAGTGTATAAACACTTGTGAAACGAAAGATCCGACAAAATAATAATTTTTATAAAAGTTGTCGGGAAGTTGTAAAGGATGGTTTGTTTTAAAAACGGGTTTTTACAAGACTAAAACTATTTTATACATAGATCCAGTAAATATAAGGTGATCTACACTATGACTTTCGGAAAAATTACAAGTTCATGTAACAACGCGACTTTACATACTAGTCTACAAGTTTGATGTATTGAAATTGGTTTGAAGTATCGAAAACTTGATTGGTTGATTAAAGAAATTGTTGAAGTGATTTTGTAAAAGAAAATGATACGCTTGAAAGCGTGGCCACCTCCAGTTACAGGGGAAACTCTGGCGAAATTTTTCTAAAAATCTAACACTTAGAATTATTTACAAGTGTTAAACTATTTTGAAATGTTTTCAAATATTTTTCGCCATGACTTTATTTATTAAATAATCGGAGGTGGGATTTTTCACAAAACTAAACGTGGTAAATATTTATTCGATAGATATATTTTTCACCACACTGTTTATGATTATTTTGTGAAAATATATAAATATTATTTTTAGAGTAAAAATAATATTTACAAACTTTGACGAACCCAAAATAATACCAACGCCTACACGACGAACGTATAAGTTACACCGGTAATTACTATTACCACTTAATCGCCAAAACGTAACTTACGCTTTATACGGAAATATTCATAAATGCGGATATTGTCAACGTATTATTTTGGAAAGTATTATACGAAGAGAAAATATATTATTTTTTTGAGAAAAATAATTATATTTTGGAATGAGAAATAAATATATTAAGTGAGACTTAATATTATAAACGCACATGTATTAATTCCCCCATCCTTGGGAAGGAGATTTACTACCAAATATATACAAGGAACGGTTGTCTAACTGTTTCCCGAAAATTAAACTATAAAGCTAAAGCACGGCCATCCGTCTAATAGAATTAGCACATGTAGGTCGTTGCACAGCTTTCGGACATTTGGAGTGCTTGATTTAGCTACGCACTGACTGTGAGTTCATGTCCCCCTTTTCTCTTAACTGTTTTCAGTTTTCTAAACTGCGGGGGTGAAATACATGTTACAATGATTATGAATATGTTTATACATGGTATGGTTAGCGTAAGGAAGTTTGTTACTTAGATCATGTGAGTGGGTAGGCGGAAACTTGAGGCCATTAATCCTCATAGTAGGACCGAGGGACAGGAGCGGTAGATCTATCTGGGTGTAGCGAGCCCAGCCCCAGGTCCATCTGAACGGACCTCGGGGTGACTTAGTGCCCGACGCATAAATCCGCTAGGTTTGAGTCATCCCTACTTGCACTTCACACATATCAATGGCCTTGCAAACCATTGGTGATCTCTTTTTCCTTATTTGCTACATACCAGGTTTTTGATAAAGATAAAGGTTTATTTACTCACTATCGCATGAACTCGCTCAACATTATTGTTGATTTTTCAACTTACATGTATTTCAGGAAACTAACGATCTGGCGCGGTATGGCTTGTTTTCCGCTGCATTAGGCCCGAGGTCATCCAGGGTTCGAGACTTGTGACTCTTTCCTGGACAAGTCACAGTCCCTGAACCATGTTTACTTTAAGTTTGCATTTGTAATGTTTAGACAAGTTTATGGTTGTTGGGTGTTAACCTGTTAAGACAATGTTTAATATTTTTATTATCAATGGATGATCTTGCATATTTTTAATTCATATAGCTTGTTATGATTAAGCTATGGTATTAAGAAGTCACACCAAAATTAACCACGCTTCCGCAAAGCCAGGGTGTGACACGATCGAACGACACAGTGTGAGGTTTATCAAACCTAACAGCGCTATTAACTAATGACCCGCTCGCCATTGGCCTCGGCGATTAAGTCGATATAAAGTGAGGGCCTTCATGATAGAGTTTTGTCTAGTAAGTTGTAAGGTTGTTGTCCTAACCAAGGAGGACGAACGTACGTAGTTCTACCCAAGGAGAATACACAGGATTTATAGTGGCGTCCTACCCAAGGAGGATGGCCATACATATCCTACCCAAGGAGGATATGTAGATTCCGTTTTAATTCTTTAACCCATTCCCAAACCACCGGGAATCCCATGCCTTGTAGAGAGTGTGAACTCACCTTGGTTTGCTCGGCATGCTAAACTATCTGCTCACAAGTAATCAGTCAAGTCCTAAAGTATGCACATATACTCAATCAGTTCAAGTTCGTAAAGTTTCACATGCAATCAATACCACAGGGTGTGGTTGGCAGTTAACATCATGTAACACATAGACAGTTAATCAAATTCATGCAATTCATGCTTCACATAAATGTCCTTCACAGTTTATTCTAACATGGTTGTCCCCTAACATACTTGACAGGGTTAACAGGCTTAACAAAGTTAACAAACCTAACAGGATTATCATACATAACAGGAATAATAAACTACCTGGGTTAATTAACTAACAGGGTTAACAAACCATTAGAGTTGCATACTTAACAGAGTTACATAATTTAACACAGTTAATAAGGTTAACAGAGTTAATAAACTTAACCAAGTTAATAAACTAGCAGAGTAATTAAACTAACAGGGTTTATGACTAACAGAGTTAATAACTAACAGGATTAATAAGCTAACAATGTTACTATGCCAGAATACACACGAAATCATGTGTGACGAAATCACATGCTTGGCGAAATCCGCTATATGGCGAAATCACTTTTGGACAAAAACCCTAGGCGACGAAATCCAAGGGTTTTCGTTGGGCCTAGGGTGTGACGAAAACACCTAGTGTTTTCGTCTGGACTTGTGTTTTCGTCGGCCTTGTGTTTTCGTCAACTGGTCATCATCTTCGTTAACAGCTACCCAACCCAGAAACCTTAACCGATTACCACTGTTTCACCTTTACCATTAACCATACAGTTGTTATTCAATCATAACAATCATCAGCACTACTAACCATTATAACAGAAGCATCACAGTACCATACATAACATCTAACATGAACCCTAGTTTACATACACATCAAATCGATTAACATATCAATCACGTAAGCGAACATTTTCAATATACTAGCATGCCCTCGGACTATGATCCCATCAATATCATTCAAGACTAAACATTCAATCATCAATCCTAGAACCCTAAATCGATATCATGTTTCGCATACAGTTACGTAACCAATCAATCAAGCATATCGAAATCAAGAACTAAACATGTAAATCACTAACCCAAACTAAGGATGATCGAACAAGGGAAATCTGGCTTCGAATGAGAGGGGGCAGCCGTCGGGTTTAGAGAAAAAACGAGAGAGAGGAGGAGATGTGATTAGGGTTTCTGTCAGTTATTGATTTCGTGCACAGGTTATAACCAATCTTTTATCCGATTACTACTGGGCCGAAGCCCATGTGTTGTTTTCACCGATCAGTAGTGGACGAAAACACTTTAACAGTAAAGTGTTTTCGCCACAAGGGTGTTTCGGGTGGGTATTTCGGGTGGGGTGTTTTCGTGGGTCGGGTGTTCGGCAAGGTTCCATGTTTGTTGTTTTTAATTACACAACACAATACAAAACATTTTATTAACATACATGCTTATATTACACATCAATATATAAAACACACTTTGCAAATAAGTACCAGGTTAAGTCGAGTAGAAACCTTGAAAACTCGGGTTGTCACAATATTCTCATAATGTTCCCCAAAAGCAAACCCTAATTCACCTCACTGGCAATCAAATGCAGCTGCCTCCCCTTCTCCTTTCTTTTGTGAACGCTAACAAGGCACAATCAATCCAAGGTTCGTTCGGTTCGCACGCTCTAGCGATCCATCACCCCTTCTAAACTCGGTAATGCGTCTAACTATTGTAATAATCATGCTAATTATCCGTGATCATGGCTGTGTTTGTATTTATTCTTTATTGTGTTGAGGTTTGTGATGTTAACTTGTGGATTTGGATTCATAAAAATCATGTATGAGGATTTGTGTTCCTACTTATGTATGTATGGAAACATATAGGTTGATTAGGGATTTGTGTACTTGATAATCGTGAAGTTTTGTGCGATGAATCAGATATAAAAGTAACATATAACCTGTCATGAACGATTAAAAGGGTACATGTAATGGCAAAACATGATAGATAAACCCGGAACACCCTTTTATAAAAAGAGATGCGAAACCAGAACCTGTCAAGCAGTTACAGCCGACTTGTATTGGCTATAACGAGGTCATAACTTAACAAAAATTAGCGTTTCTTGAGTCTATAACGTGCTATTTCAAAATACGCTTCTAATGGTGCTGGAATCATGATTTTTAGACATCGTTTACTATTTTAAATAATTTATTTTGTTTCAGCAAATTAAGCTGCGTTTTCTGCAGATTTTACGCGATATGTTTTTGGACATAACTTGCTGCGTACTTAGATTTAGACCATGAAATTTATACTGTAGATGCTCTTAAGTGTTCATGCAAACCTCCAATAGGAATTTCGTCAATCGGACTTATGATGAATTTTAAATGAATTTTTCCGTGGACTAATGTCAGAAAGTGACGAATCTGATTGCAGCCCGGTAAATGAATTTTATAAAATAATTGGTGATGAATTGGATCCCGAGATTTTGACACAATAATATTTGGATCGTTTAAAACATTCTGATTTTTTTTTGGGAATTTTGTTGTGCATGAACTATTCCGGATAACAATCTGAAAACTGCCAAAAATGCACTATATTGCTGAATTTTATTGATGGGTATTTTGAACCTTTTGTGACACTTGTGTCGTCGCTAAACTATGTTGTGATAATTAGCATTGTATGATTAAATGTGCTACATGCTAGATACGTGTACGAACTTTGTGCCCTATTTGAAACCACTAATGGACTAACTGGTAATCGTAGTAGGACGTGATTGACCGACCTTGACTGTTAGCTATTTTTAAAGAGTCAAACCGAGCAACCAAAGGTGAGTTCACACTCTTAAGGCATGGGATTCCCGGTGGGTTGGGAATGGGATTAAGAAGCTAAGATCAAGCCTGTATATTCACCACTAATAGACTACATTAAACCTGCGTATTCTCGGATTGGGAAGAATACGTACCTCCGTCCTTGGATAGGGAAGGACGCCTACACTAAACCTGCGTATTCTCGGATTGGGAAGAATACGTACCCCCGTCCTCGGATTGGGAAGGACGACTACATTTAACCTGCGTATTCTCGGACGGGTAGAATACGTACCTCCGTCCTCGGTTGGGGAGGACGCCAATGTATATAACTAGTCTAGTGGTTCACAACATGGGGTAGCCCCCACTGTTTATGGTTTGGGAAACAACGAACTGATTAACTACTGGTTTTCGAATGAACTTATGATTTTTAGAACAACTTTAAAAATGGACAACCAATTGTGAACTCGCTCAACTTTGTTGTTTACTCGTTGTTACATGCCTTGCAGGTCGTTAGATGCTTAGCTAGAGCTTGCACGAGCAGGAGGAGTCGTTGTGGGACATGGACCGTGTGTGCCATGTTTTACTTTATGAACTTATGACTTATGTTTTGGTTTTTACATTTTATGCTTCCGCTGATTAACTTAAACTTGAATAACTTGTTTTGAACACCAATTATATTTTGTGGTTGAACTTTTATTTACTTTACTATATTGTTCAATATGATTGGTGGCTTAATCCTCGTCATGTCATGCCTCCTGCGGTTATACTCCGCTTGTGGATTTTGGGGGTGGGACAACTTATATATAGTAAGTACCAGCGGCATATCCACCATGCTTATTCCACATTACACCCACCCGGTTACCTAATCACTTCCCTAACCCAATGGTTCAAACAGTTCAAATAGTTCACACAAATTAAACAGTTCCAAACGGTTCACATAGATCAAACAGTTCCAAATGGTTCAAACAGTTCAAATATTTCACATATTATTATAAACCATAGCATTTGTTTAAAAGACTCGAAATCATTTAGCACATATGAATCACCCCAAAACAGTTTAATACGGTAAAAGAGGGGAACTATGTAGTCACTTGAGGATACTTAGAAGTCTTGAATAACAACCAAGCAAAGCTAGAGGGATCACGGAATCAAACGGCACCTAATATAGGTAACTATGTTAATAAATCGGACCTAAATCGGAAGATCGGATAGGATGAGGTTTTGTAACCCAAATGAGTGTTGGAACTCATATAATATGGTTTAACAAAGCCTACATTCAAAATCGGAACCTATCCTAAGTGCTTTCGACCCGTTATGAACCATTAAGGTAGCTTACGCCACCTTAACGCGCCGTTCGCGCAAATGCGTGTTTGAGACGCCTAACTAGTCCTATGACAAGTATTATATGCCTAACATGTTGCATAATTAGTTTAAGTGACAAAAGTTAAGTTACATATGCTTAATTACCAATTATGCAGGAAAAGGGCATTTTGCTCATTTACCTAAGGCATATAAACTACCTATCATACAACTAACTAAACGAAGTGACATAAGGTATAACCTCGGAAGGTTATTCCCTATACAACTATGGTCACAATATATGCTTGGTCGGATCCTAATGATCGACCAAACGGGTCGAGTTCGAAAGTCTAGCGGTTGTTTAGATCGCTTATCTTACGACCCTATGTAAGCACTAAAATAAAAGTGACGAGTTAAACATGTTAAACATGTTTAACGAAGTTTGAAAACAAGTTTGATATCAAAACAAAGGGTTTTGATACCCAAGAATAGTTTGGTTGCAAAATACGCATAAATACGCATTTTGACCGAAACTATGACTCGTCACTAGACCTAATCAACGTGGTAATCAGTAGGTATAGTCACACGGGACTATAACCATCGTGATTACGCTCATGTTGCAAAGTTCAAACGAACTTTGTGTTGACTATTGACCGGTTAAAGCAGAAAGTCAAACACTGTTTGACTTTCGTGCTTAAAAACGCATAAAAGCATGAAAGAATACTTATAAAAGGTCCAAGCTAGGAAGAACTTGATCTAAGATACTCAAGTATGAAGCAAAAGCTTCAACTTAGAGCATAAACTCAGATCAAGTGTGAAGAAACAAGTGAATTCAAGGTGGGTATTTATAGATTTCGGACCACCGTTAGGATCTTTCCTCAATAAACGAGCTTCAATCTTGGCCCTCCATGTGTGCCCACTGAATTATAATACTATGGGTGTGCAAAACAAGCCCATAGTATGAAGAAAACCATGTTCAAAACAAGAAACCAGCTGCTGAAACAGAAAACATAATTTCGGAACTGGGCTGCTGTCGCGCCCCGCGTAAGATGAGAGCCCATCTTACGCGCCCCGCGAGGGCTGGGTTTCACAGAATGTCAATTTAGGTCCCTGCTTGTGTCAAACTTGCTTTCCGATGCATTTTTGATGTCTGGATATGTTCAGAACGTAAGATATGCGCGAAAATGCAAACTTATGCACTTTTTGACGCTTTTAGTCCCTATTGATCAAAAAGTTTATTTTTGCGCACCAAACACCTCAAAGCATATTTCTAATCTATGGAAAGGATATTTAGGGTATATTTAACTTACAATCAAGTTCCGGGATGTTTGTTACTATTCGATTTGGTATACTTTTGCAGTTTGACGTAAATAGTCCCTGCGATCGAATAAACTTGATTTCGACACACCAAACCCTTCAAAACTTATTTCTAAGTTATGTAAAGGTTATTTAAGGTATGTTAAGCCTGTGTCACTGTTCCGGTGTGTTTGTTGCATTAAACTGATTACGTTTACGCATCAGTTCGCGCATAACTTTCTAGAAAGCGATTTAAAGCTCGAAATCGAACAAGAATTGATATGTGCGAATGATACACATATTTATACAAATTCCAAGTATGAAACACAATCTTTCATGATTTGGTATTTGTTTGATGGTCAAAGAGACACAGATGTCGTAGTCTCCCATACTTTAGGAAATTTCGTCCCGAAATTTATTCGTAGGAGTCTGTCTGTGACGTTTGTGTTAAATAATTGTCTTGCATGGAATCTAGGGTGTCATCAATTTTCATAGAGTAACCCATCAAAGAAATGCAAGGCATAATCTTGTCATTTTCCAGTGAATATACTTCAGAAACGAAAATGAATGGATGATTCATTTTTCCTTAACAGGTACTTCGTTAGAAGTGGAAATGACGGAATAATCAAAACGATATTCATTTCCCTTAACGGATATTCTTCAGAAGAGAAAATGAACGGATTGAGTCATTTTCCTCAACGGATTCTTCGTCAGAAATGGAAATGAAGGAATAATCAAAAGGATAATCATTTCCCTCAACGGATATTCTTTAGAAGAGAAAATGAACGGATTGAGTCACTGTCCTCAACGGGTTCTTCGTCATAAATGGAAATGAAGGATTAATCAAAAGGATATTCATTTTCCTCAACAGATATTCTTTAGAAGCGAAAATGAACGGATTGAGTCATTGTCCTCAACGGGTTCTTCGTCAGAAATGGAAATGAAGGAATAATCAAAAGGATAGTCATTTCCCTCAACAGATTTTCTTTAGAAGCGAAAATGAACAGATTGAGTCATTTTCCTCAACGGGTTCTTCGTCAGAAATGGAAATGAAGGAATAATCAAAAGGATATTCATTTCCCTCAACGGATATTCTTTAGAAGCGAAAATGAACAGATTGAGTCATTTTCCTCAACGCGTTCTTCGTCAGAAATGGAAATGAAGGAATAATCAAAAGGATATTCATTTCCCTTAATGGATATTCTTTAGAAGCGAAAATGAACAGATTGAGTCATTTTCCTCAACGGGTTCTTCGTCAGAAATGGAAATGAAGGAATAATCAAAAGGATATTCATATCCCTCAAAGGATATTCTTTAGAAGCGAAAATAAACAGATTGAGTCATTTTCCTCAACGGGTTCTTCGTCAGAAATGGAAATGAATAGGGTTAACTCTAGATACATGACAAAACTTACTGTGATTTCTGTGCACTAAATTCCATAATTATGTATGCATCCATAATTACGTAATTCCTTGCATAGTAATCACAGTTTGTTTTATAATGTGAAGGGGATAGAATTTGAACAAGCTCGAGATAACTTTGATTAGGTCAACACATAAACACATAAGCATATAATTGTTTTCTTGGTTATTAATTTGTTATCAGTTTTTCATTAATTGTTATTAACTTGTTGTTGATTTGAACATGGGTATTCAAGGTATACCAGGAACCCAGTCGATGGACTTCGACGTCCTCAAGAATCTATCTATAAAGATATGATGTTCTTAAAAAGAAAATTCGATTTTCGATTACAAGGAATCGTAACATTCGAATTAAGGTACACAAGGAATCCAATTAAGGACTTACGGAAGTACCCTTAGGTACACTATTAAGGATTTATAGTGGTACTTTGGGTATTCGTCCAGAGTTGTAAGTTGCGTCTTGTACTCCGTTTCCTTGGAAAAAAACGGGTACTTAGGATTTTCGGGGAAATCGCAAGAAATCATAAGATGGAAGAATTTTGAGAGTAGATTGTTTTACAAGGAACGCGGTTCCTTGATTGTCGGTATCGTAGGGGATATGTCGTTCATAAAGTAACCACATTTGTACACTGCGATGTAAATAAAAGATTTATTTATAAACAAAAACAACTGTTTCATAGACCATGATAACAAAAGAAAATAATACATAAGGCTCGATTATTTCTAAACAACGTCAACATCCAGTCGGTCAAATGCTCATCCCTGCGCTGGATTTGCATTAGCAAGCTTTGGGCAATTCTTTCGGAAATGGCCCATCTCGCCACAGTTGTAGCAAGACCCTGGTGGAAAAGGAGCTTGAGCAGGATTGTTGTCAGCTTGATTTGGTGCAGCTGCATCTCGGCAAACCCTCGCTATATGACCTATAAGTCCAGAAATTAGGCATTTGCGGCACTTCATGTCACACCCCGACCGCGTATAACATGTAACCGCGGCGGAAACGTCGGGGAGTGTTGAGACAGAATTAATTGTTTCACAACTATGGCATACAAAGTTATATTTTATTTATTAAACACGAGTGTTACATCGTTTCAAAACAGGAAATAAAGTGTTCAGAACATATTTAAACTAAGTCTATCTTCGTTTTATGTATCTAAGGCACAGGTCTGCCCTAGTGTCACAATCGTCATCCTAAGCGATAGCTCCTGAAAACACATGTGAAAGTAGGTACGTCAGCATAAAAATGCCTGTGAGATACATAGGTTTTGTAAAAATGGGATTCATGACTTGAGTTTAAGGAAAACGTTTAATAACAGTCAGTCATGAACCTTGTAAATTGTTTTGTTATGTAAATCATATGAAAAACGATAAGATCAGATAATATGTATAAATAAAATGTAAGGTTAAATGAATAATCCTAGTAAAATGAGTTTGTATAAGATAAGTTGTTTGTAAAAATAACGTCTTGTGAAGAATATGTTAATTGTGTAAAATGTAATATGTCTATGCTGAAATGATTTAAATAATGCTACGATAGGTAATATTATACAAACATTTTATATAGGAAGTACCAGCGACGTATCCACCATGTTTGTATCATATTACATATGCCACGTTACTCAAACCATTTACCCAAACCAACCACCATGTAAATTGTTCATATATAAATCAATTGTCAAGTGTTATTGTGTAAACCATATCAAAATGTTCATGTCTAATGTAAACCACCAAGTGTGTATCTAAATGTCAAATTGTTTATGTTTAATGTAAATCATGTAATGTGTATCCAAAATATCATGTATGGCATGTGAAATATATCAACTAGGCCATAGGTAAAAATGCACAAAAACAGGGTATTGAATTAAACATAGTTTAAGTCAAAGTTATGTTTTGTTGAACAAATGCATGCTATACTGATACAAACATTTATGCAGTATTGTGAAAATGCATACATTCAAGCCTTTGTGACTGTGGTGATAGACCTTTAAACAAATTAAAGGTCTATATGTGTTATGTTTATCGTATCCGGTCATTCCTTCCAATCCAAACAAACCCGAGATTTCAGGAATGGGAGTTGTCAAGTCCTATGGTACCATTACCTACTAACGGGCGGCATGATCGGTGTTAATGAATGTACATTGTATAATTTGAACAAACCAAATGTCATACCAAAATGTGAGCATGTGATGAATAAATGTACTAAGTACGCACACAATGGGCATACATAGCATAAAATGTAGTGTAAAATGATGTACTAAGTACGCACACAATGGGCATACATAGCATAAAAGTCATGTAAATCAATGTGCTAGCATGCTATCAGTCAACACACATAGCAGAAATGTAACATAAATCAATGTACTAAGTATGCTAAGTAAACATACATAGCGAAACAATGTAATGTAAATCATGTACTAATGTGTACTAATGAGCATAGCAAGTATATGATGTGAAAACAGGAAAACACGAAAGTAACAAGTAGGCACATGTGTTTCTCCCCAAAACAGTATGGAAAATAGTAAAAGAGGGGTCTATGTACTCACCTGAGATTGCTTAGAAGTCCTTGTGTAATAATCACACAATGCTAGAGATCACGGAATATTAAACGGCACCTAATAGGTAGCTATATTAATATACCGGACCAAAATCGGAAGATTGGATAGAATGAGGGTTCGTAAACCAAACGAGTCTAGAGGCTCGTGTAATATGGTTTAACAAAACCTACATTCTAAAATGAAACTTAACCTAAGTGCTTACGACCCATTACGACCCGTTTAGGTAGCTTATGCAATCTTAACGCGTCGTTCGCGTAAAACGCGTTTGGAACGCCTAACATTGTGACCATAAGGTATAACCTCAGAAGGTTATTCCCTATATACTATTGTCACCTAATGTGTTTGGTCGGATCCTAAAGATTGACAAAATGAGTCGAGTTCGAAAGCATAAGCGATTGTTTAGATCACTTACCTTACGACCCTATATAAGCACTAAACTAAAAGTGACGAGCTAAGCATGTTAACACATGCTTAACTAAGTTTAGAAGACAGGTTTGGTATCAAGACAAATGGTTTTGATACCCACGAGTAGTTTGGTTACAAAGTACGCAAGAATGCCCATTTTGGCCGAAACTACGACTCGTCACCGAGCCTAGATATCGTGATCACGCTCATGTTATGAAGTTCAAACGAACTTCGTGTTGACCATAGGCTGGTCAACGCAGAAAGTCAAACATAGTTTGACTTTAGGACTAGAAAGCGATTAAAAGAACAAAAGAGCACTTACGAAGGGTCCCCGAAAGCTAATCTCGATCTAGGAGCTCAGGTATGAAGCAAAGGCCTCAACATAGAGCTTTAGATCAGATTTTGTGGGTTTTACACCAAATGGGGGGGGGGGGGGGGTATTTATAGGAAAAGCAAGACCGTTAGGATCGTTTCTTGAATATCGTGCCTTGATCTCATTCGTACACTGTCAAGATGTTGTGGTATCAATATGTGACCCTAACCCTAGAGATTGTGAAGAGGCATTGCCCCTTGGGTGCTTGAAAGGCCAAATTTTGCAAGAAAAACGAGTGTTTGCATTTGCAGGGCTGACGCGGCCCGCGTGAGAGTTTAGACAGGGCTTACGCGCCCCGCCTGGGAGTCCAGCTCAGAAAATAAGTTTCATAATTTGCAGTTTAGGTCCCTGTTGTGGTTTAGGGCCATTTTCGACATGTTTAAGGCCCGTTAAGCCATCTTTAAGGCCCTAAAATGATGCTTAAGCATTGAGGACATGAAACATGCTCAAAAATATGTCGGATGTTGGTTCGTTTGGCCGTACGATCGCGATGTTCGGTTAATTACGACGGAATGCGCATAAGCGCGAAAAACGATCCAAATGACACGACGAATGGATTTTTGACAAGCCAAACCTTAAAACATAATATTAGGATGCTTACATAAATTTTTGGATGTCCGGATGTATTCAGAACGTAAGTTATGCGCGAAAGTGCAAATTTATGCACTTCTTGACACTTTTAGTCCCTGAATGACCCAAAAGTTTATTTTAGCACACCGAACACCTCAAAGCCTATTTCTAAGCTATGGAGAGGATATTTATGGTATGTTTAACTTATGGTCATGTTCCGGAATGTTTGTTATAGTTCAAATTGGCATACTTTCGCAGTTTGTCAAGTTTAGTCCCTGTAAGCGAATTAACTTGTTTTTGCCATACCAAAGCCTTCAAAACTTATTTCTAAGTTATGTAAAGGTTATTTTAGGTATGTTGAGTATATGTTGATGTTCCGAAGTATTTGTCGCATTAAACTGAGTACGTTTACGCACCAGTTTGCGTATAATTCTCCAGAAAGCGATGTAGAGTTTGAAATTGAATAAAAGTCAAAACATGAAAAATGTAAAACACAACCAAACAAACATTGGGATCAAATAACATTGTTTTATTGATAATTGAACTGTTCACAATGATTTCAAGCACAAATGTTACAGTCTCCCCTACTTGTGGAAATTTCGTCCCGAAAATTATTTAGAGGAAACTTGTGGAAAAAGATGCGGATACTTTGCCTTCATTTGATCTTCGCGTTACCAAGTAAACTCGGGTCCACGTTTAGATTCCCAGTGAACCTTGACCAAAGGAATGCGCTTGCGTTTAAGCCACTTGACTTCACGTTCCATGATTTCCACCGGTTTCTCAACAAATTTCAGTGTTTTATCAACACGAATTTCATCAAGTGGTATGTGGAGGTTCTCATCAGCTAAACACCTCTTGAGATTGGACACGTGAAAGGTTGGATGAACATTTCCAAGTTCAGGAAGTAACTCAAGTCTGTAGGCTAGCTTACCGATTCTTTCGACGATCTTGAATGGTCCAACGTATCTAGGTGCAAGTTTTCCTTTCTTTCCAAATCTGATCACACCTTTCCAAGGTGAGACCTTAAGTAATACACGATCACCGACTTGAAAATCCAAGGGCTTGCGTTTTAGGTCCACGTAACTCTTTTGACGGCTTCTAGCTGTCTAAAGGTTATCACGAACTTTCTTAACCTTATCTGTTGTCTCTAAAATGAGGGCAGGTCCAGTAAGCTGAGCCTCGCCGATCTCATTCCAGCAGACTGGTGAACGACATTTTCGACCATAGAGAGCCTCGAAAGGAGCCGTGTTGATGCTGGAGTGGTAACTGTTGTTATAGGAGAATTCAATTAATGGAAGATGTGAATCCCAACTACCACCAAAATCGATCACACAAGCTCTAAGCATATCCTCCAGTGTATGGATTGTTCTTTCAGACTGACCGTCCGTTTGCGGATGATAAGCTGTGCTCAGATTAAGTTGGGACCCCATAGCAGATTGCATGCTTCTCCAAAAATGAGAAGTGAAACAAGCATCTCTGTCAGAAATAATGTTCAAAGGAACACCATGTCGAGCTACAATTTCATCCACATAGATTTTAGCAAGTTTGTCAGCAGAAAAATCCTCACGGATTGGCAAGAAATGCGCTGACTTAGTAAGACGATCAACGACTACCCAGATGGCATCATGACCTTTCTTTGTGCGCGGGAGTTTAGTAATGAGATCCATAGTAATGTTTTCCCACTTCCAAACTGGGATCTCTGGTTGCTCCAATAAACCAGAAGGATGCTGATGTTCAGCCTTAACCTTAAGACAAGTAAAGCATTTTGATACATATAAGGCAATGTCTTTCTTCATACCAGGCCACCAATACTGAATACGAAGATCCTTATACATCTTATCTGAGCCAGGATGAATAGAATAATGAGACTTATGGGCTTCATCCATAAGCAAGGTACGAAGGTTATCTTGGCTTGGGACCCACAAACGGTCCATGAAGTAATACGATCCATTGTCCTTCACTTCAAGAGCAGGTGTTATGTGATAAGGAAATTCCTTATCCATCAAACCTTGTGAAACACAAGATTGTTGAGCCTGAGAAATACGGGCTTGGATATCGGATTGAGCTTGAATAACAGATTGGACACGAACACAATGAAGCTTAGTACGTTCCTTGCGACTCAAAGCATCGGCTACTACGTTCGCCTTACCTGGATGGTAGCGAATTTCGCAGTCATAGTCGTTTAGAAGCTCCACCCAACGTCGTTGCCTCATGTTGAGTTCTTTCTGATTGAAGATATGCTGAAGACTTTTGTGGTCTGTGAAAACCACACATTTTGTACCGTACAAATAGTGTCTCCAAATCTTAAGAGCGAAGACAACTGCACCCAACTCAAGATCATGAGTGGTGTAGTTCTTCTCATGTATCTTCAACTGCCTTGATGCGTATGCTATGACTTTGTTTCTTTGCATCAGGATGCAGCCAAGACCTAATTTAGATGCATCGCAATAAACGACGAAATCATCATTGCCCTCGGGCAAAGTTAGGAGAGGCGCGTCGCAAAGTTTTTGTTTCAAAGTCAGGAACGCTTCCTCTTGCTTGAATCCCCAATCAAATGGCTTGTTCTTCTGAGTTAGAGCAGTTAGTGGAAGTGCAATCTTCGAGAAATTTTCAATGAAGCAGCGATAATAACCCGCTAGACCAAGAAAAGAACGAACTTCAGTAGGAGTAGTAGGCGTATCCCAATCCTTAATCGCACTGATCTTGGAGGGATCTACATGAATACCTTGTTTGTTGACAATATGTCCCAAGAATTGAACTTCTTTAAGCCAAAATTCACACTTGGAGAACATGGCGAAAAGTTGCTCTTTCTTTAGGAGTTCCAAAGTAAGACGAAGATGTTGCTCATGATCAGCTCGGTCTTAGAATATATCAGGATGTCATCAATGAAAACGATGATGAACTTATCCAAATAGGGTTTGCAGACCCTATTCATCAAGTCCATAAAAACAGCAGGAGCATTAGTCAAACCAAATGGCATGACTGTGAACTCATAATGCCTATAACGAGTGCGGAACGCTGTCTTGGGAATATCTTCTTCATGCACACGAAGTTGATGATATCCAGATCGCAGATCAATCTTTGAAAAATAAGAAGCACCTTGCAATTGATCAAAGAGATCATCGATGCGAGGTAGGGGATATCGATTCTTGATGGTGAGCTTGTTGAGCTCACGATAATCGATACACATCCTAAAAGATCCATCCTTCTTCTTGACAAAAAGAACGGGAGCACCCCAAGGGGAAAAGCTAGGACGGATAAAACATTTGTCAGAGAGCTCCTAAAGCTGCTTAGACAATTCTTGCATCTCAGACGGTGCAAGACGGTATGGAGCTCTGTCAATGGGATTTGCACCAGGTACGAGATCAATACGGAACTCGACTCGGCGTGCTGGGGGTAGACCAGGTAACTCTTCAGGAAATACTTCAGGATAATCCCGAACAACAGGAATATCTTGAATAGACTTACCTTTGCCCTTATCTGCTACCACATGTGCCAAAAATGCCACATAGTTCTTTCGCAGATACTTCCGAGCTTTAAAACAAGACATGAGTTTGAGACCACCAGCAGGTTTCTCACCACGAACCTGTAGGATCTTACCTGACGAAAGCGGCATGCGAATGATCTTCTCAAAACAAACTATCTCTGCGCGATACTTGGCTAACCAATCCATACCCACAATAACGTCGAAGCTTCCAAGTTGCATAGGCGTGAGGTCAATAGGAAAAAGATGGTTGTTAAGGTTCAACTGGCAGTTGCGGAGAACAGAATCAAGAACAATTGGTTCACCACTAGCCACTTCTACTGTCAATGGTTTACCTAGTTTCATTCTAGACACGCGAAGCAATGGTTCAAAAGATAACGACACAAAACTCTTATCGGCACCCGAATAAAAAAGAACAGATGCTGGCTGATTATTAATAAAGAACGTACCGTTCACCACATTATCATCTGCTTGTGCCTCTTGTGCGTTCATGTTGAAGACTCGACCTCGAGCCTGAGCCTGATTCTGATTCTGGTTGGCTAGCCTTGGGCACCGGTTTTTGTAGTGGGTCAAATCCCCACAATTATAGCACGAACCAGGAGGAAAATGAGGTCGTGCAGCTTGGCCTTGTTGCTGAGCAAGAGGCTGAGCAAGTTGTTGAGCTTGGTTCTGGTTAGCAGGAATGCGGCAGGTGGCAGCAAGATGATCATTTCTTCCACAGTTGGTGCATTGACGACACTGAACCTGTGGTGGGTGATGGTCGTTACACCTGTTGCACAAAGGTGCATTGCCAAGATAAGGTTTCTTGGCTAGTGGTTGTGCAGGCTGATTTGGTACAGCTTGAGCTTGTGTAGTAACGGCATAGTTTTGGGAAGCCTTCTGCTTCCTAGACCCCCTTGTAGAACTAGAATCCTTTCCTTTCTTGTTTTGACCTTTCTTGCTATCTTCTTGGTCAGCTGCCTGCTTCTTACCCTTGTCACCCTTTTTGTGCAGCTTTCCCTTTCGAATCTGCGACTCAGTCAGTGTCACTGATAACTCGATCGCCTGACGGAGTGTGGTAGGGTTACTACCAGTAATGATGTCTTGTACCGAGTCAGGTAGGCCGTCGGTGTACCTTTCGATGGCCTTGTCGAGTGGGGCAACCATTGTCGGGCAAAGCAGACTCAACTCTTCAAACCTATCAGTATATGCCCAGTGCTCGCCACTGTATTGTTTTAAGTCATCAAATTCTTTCTCCAAAGCTCGCTATTCATGACGAGGACAGAATTCCCTCATCATTACTGCCCTAAGTTCAGCCCATGTCTGAGCTAGAGCAACTTCTGCACCGCGATCCCTCATAACCCCGTTCCACCACATAAGAGCCCTCTTCTAAAACACACTTGAAGAAAACTCGACCTTGCGATTGTCAGGACACTGCACGTGACGGAAAGTATTCTCAATGCTCTCGAACCATTGAAGAAGCCCAGTTGCTCCCTCAGAACCACTAAACTTGAGTGGTTTTGCCGAGTTAAAGTTCTTGAAATTGAATGGAGCATCATTGTTGTTGTTGGCTTGGTTCCATTGAGCAAAGAGGTTTGGGAGTGCAGCAGCCATTTACTGTGCAATAATTTCTGCCAGTTCGGCATTTGCTACCTGATTGTCACGTCGAGGAGGCATTCTAAAAGAGGAAAACATGAAAGGAACGAGTGAGATGATTGGATGAAGAGAATGAGATGAAACAATTTCAACAAAAGCAAAGATGGTGGTTATGCATCGCTAAGCAAACAAGCGATACACAATGTCTAATCAAAGTAAATGGGTCGATAATAATGTATCGCGAAGACATGTTCGCCTATAAGTGAACACTCACCCCAAGAGTTCCCAGGTAAGAGTGACTGCTCCGATTATGTGGATTTGTACGAACACTCTAGCCTTAGACAGAAAACCCGGGGTACAGGCATTCACTCTTCCAGTTTGCACGTGTTCACACTATTAAAACCCAAAACTTTGACAAGATTTTGAAAATTCAAAAGGGTTCAAAACCATATAACAGAGGGTTCAAAACCTAGTAATCAATCATCCTAGAACAGATGATTAATTTTCAAAGCGGATTCGGAATCGAAGTTCTCGTTGTGGTTATCACCTAAGGATAGGTGAAGTGCATGTTTTAAAATCTAAACACAAGATAACTTGTGTTAGGGTCCTAGAAAGTTATAGTCTAGGTCAAAGCATTACTAATAACCTAATTCCCTATAACCATTGGCTCTGATACCAACTCTTCTGTCACACCCCGACCGCGTATAGTTGTAGCAAGACCCTGTGGAAAAGGAGCTTGACCAGGATTGTTGTCAGCTTGATTTGGTGCAGCTGCATCTCGGCAAACCCTCGCTATATGACCTATAAGTCCAGAAATTAGGAATTTGCGGCACTTCATGTCACACCCCGACCGCGTATAACATGCAACCGCGGCGGAAACGTCGGGGAGTGTTGAGACAGAATTAATTGTTTCACAACTATGGCATACAAAGTTATATTTTATTTATTAAACACGAGTGTTACATCGTTTCAAAACAGGAAATAAAGTGTTCAGAACATATTTAAACTAAGTCTATCTTTGTTTTATGTCTCTAAGGCACAGGTCCGCCCTAGTGTCACAATCGTCATCCTAAGCGATAGCTCCTGAAAACACATGTGAAAGTAGGCACGTCAGCATAAAAATGCCTGTGAGATACATAGGTTTTGTAAAAATGGGATTCATGACTTGAGTTTAAGGAAAACGTTTAATAACAGTCAGTCATGAACCTTGTAAATTGTTTTGTTATGTAAATCATATGAAAAACGATAAGATCAGAAAATATGTATAAATAAAATGTAAGGTTAAATGAATAATCCTAGTAAAATGAGTTTGTATAAGATAAGTTGTTTGTAAAAATAACGTTTTGTGAAGAATATGTTATTTGTGTAAAATGTAATATGTCTATGCTGAAATGATTTAAATAATGCTACGATAGGTAATATTATACAAACATTTATATATAGGAAGTAACAGCGGCGTATCCACCATGTTTGTATCATATTACATACGCCACGTTACTCAAACCATTTACCCAAACCAACCACCATGTAAATTGTACATATATAAATCAATTGTCAAGTGTTATTGTGTAAACCATGTCAAAATGTTCATGTCTAATGTAAACCACCAAGTGTGTATATAAATGTCAAATTGTTTATGTTTAATGTAAATCATGTAATGTGTATCCAAAATATCATGTATGGCATGTGAAATATATCAACTAGGCCATAGGTAAAAATGCACAAAAACAGGGTATTGAATTAAACATAGTTTAAGTCAAAGTTATGTTTTGTGGAACAAACGCATGCTATACTGATACAAACATTTATGTGGTATTGTGAAAATGCATACATTCAAGCCTTTGTGACTGTGGTGATAGACCTTTAAACAAATTAAAGGTCTATATGTGTTATGTTTATCGTATTCGGTCATTCCTTCCAATCCAAACAAACCCGAGATTTCAGGAATGGGAGTTGTTAAGTCCTATGGTACCATTACCTACTAACGGGCGGCATGATCGGTGTTAATGAATGTACATTGTATAATTTGAACAAACCAAATGTCATACCAAAATGTGAGCATGTGATGAATAAATGTACTAAGTACGCACACAATGGGCATACATAGCATAAAAGTCATGTAAATCAATGTGCTAGCATGCTATCAGTCAATACACATAGCAGAAATGTAAGGTAAATCAATGTACTAAGTATGCTAAGTAAACATACATAGCGAAACAATGTAATGTAAATCATGTACTAATAGTGTACTGATGAGCATAGCAAGTATATGATGTGAAAACAGGAAAACACGAAAGTAACAAGTAGGCACATGTGTTTCTCCCCAAAACAGTATGGAAAATAGTAAAAGAGGGGTCTATGTACTCACCTGAGATTGCTTAGAAGTCCTTGTGTAATAATCACACAATGCTAGAGATCAGAGAATATCAAACGGCACCTAATAGGTAGCTATATTAATATACCGGACCAAAATCGGAAGATTGGATAGAATGAGGGTTCGTAAACCAAACGAGTCTAGAGGCTCGTGTAATATGGTTTAACAAAACCTACATTCTAAAATGAAACTTAACCTAAGTGCTTACGACCCATTACGACCCGTTTAGGTAGCTTATGCTATCTTAACGAGTCGTTCGCGTAAAACGCGTTTGGAAAGCCTAACATCGTGACCATAAGGTATAACCTCGGAAGGTTATTCCCTATATACTATGGTCACCTAATGTGTTTGGTCGGATCCTAAAGATCGACCAAATGGGTCGAGTTTGAAAGCATAAGCGATTGTTTAGATCGCTTACCTTACGACCCTATATAAGCACTAAACTAAAAGTGACGAGCTAAGCATGTTAACACATGCTTAACTAAGTTTAAAAGACAGGTTTGGTATCAAGACAAACGGTGTTGATACCCACGAGTAGTTTGGTTACAAAATACGCAAGAGTGCGCATTTTGGCCGAAACTACGACTCGTCAACGAGCCTTGATAACGTGGTAATCAGTAGGTGTAGTCATTAGAGACTATAACCATCGTGATCATGCTCACGTTATGAAGTTCAAACGAACTTCGTGTTGACCATAGGCTGGTCAACGCAGAAAGTCAAACATAGTTTGACTTTAGGACTAGAAAGCGATTAAAAGAACGAAAGAAAACTTACGAAGGGTCCCCGAAAGCTAATCTCGATCCAGGAGCTCAGGTATGAAGCAAAGGCCTCAACTTAGAGCTTTAGATTAGATTTTGTTAGGATCTGAGGCCGTCTTGATTGTGTTTGTTTGCATAAAATGAACATTCAAAACATATGTGATGATGTAAGTGCAGCGGAAATGAGTAGCAAACTTTGTAAACACAATCAAAGGAGAATATAGTTTGAAAAACAATTGCTTCACATTAAGTCAAATGATTACAATACAAAGCAAATGATTACAACATGTTCACATACTAAACTCCCCCTCAGCCTGATACTCCAGAGTTGGTTGCACAAGATGAAAGGATTGAATTGAGGAGGAGAACTCACTCAAAACGAATCAAATGTAACAGTACAGAGTACCGCTCCATTTATAGGCAAACCAAACTACTGATGTACCTCAGCTGACGTCACCATGATAGTGACATCTAACGACCTAACAAACTATAAACACTGTTCTATACAAACTACTGATATACAACATCTGATAATCAGCATAATACAAACTAGAGATAACTACTGCTTCACGTTCCACTGTTGTAGCCTAAGCACTGATTACTTGAACAACAGTGCTTTCTTCAAAAGGTGATCAGTCTTTGAATGAGCAGTGCTTGAGTCTTCAGCAGTACTTAGAACACAGCAGTAGATAGAGCAACAGAGTTTATCTTCAGCAGTCTTTTGAGTATCATCAGTGTTTGATTCATCAGTTGTTGTAGTTGAGCAGCACTTAAGATCCATCAGCTGTTAGAATACCACTGTCAAGGGGAGAGCAAAGTGTAAATTGCTGCTTATTGGTAGTCCACTGATGTGATCCGGTTTTGGCTTTACATTATCTGTTCCTCTGGTAGGGTACAATCCCAACAATCTCCCCCTGGAACAGATAATGCCAAAACCCTTCATTATTCAGGACCTTTATTACTCATCAAGAGTGTCTTAGCTTGTTCTTTGAATTCAGCTTCAAATTCCTTTGCACTCTGGTCATCCTCATCCCTACACAGTGAAAGTTCAAGGAGATCCTGCAAATCTTCAACACTAAGGCCTAGTGCTTCTTTCCTTGATATGTACTTCACTTCGCCATTGGCTCTGACCAGGGTCAATATGTGGGTCTTTTGATCAGACATCCACTTTAGTATTTTTAAGCCAAGTGGGTTTCTTGGGAGAGACTTATTTGCTGATGAGTTGAGGGATGATGGCCTTGAAAACACCTGCAGACTTTCAGACATTCTTTTGAAAGCTTCTTCAATGACTTTGTCTGCTACAGCTATATCTTCTACAGTTTCTTGTTTAGTAAGCTCTTGTCTTTCAATTTCTGTCTCGTCTTTTGCAGTGCTGGGTGATGCAGGTCTGTTCAAAACTTTCTTAAAAAGGTTTTGAACTCTTGTTGAGCTATCTTCTTTTAGACCCATTTTCATGATGGTGTCCTTGAGATACACTGCTTCCTTTTCTTTGACCTCCTTATCAGACAGCTGTTTACCTTCTTCTTGGTTTGTCACAAGAGTAAGGTTGTCTGCTGATTTAAACATTGTTTTGAGGTTTTCAATTTTCTGTTCAAGCTTCATCATATGTTCTCTTTTCTTTGACGCATCTGAAGCAGTTTTCTTCCTTTTCTTTAGCCTCTCATAGGCTTCATCAATCTGCTGCCTAGACCATTTTGATATGGCTTCAGCAGTGTCCATCTTAGCATCCACCAGCTCCCGTTTCTTTCCTTTGTATTCAGCAGTGAGATCAGCAATGAGCTTTTTGTATTTGCTCCAGTTTGGAGCATTTTTCTTCTTTGAAGGATCATTCTTGATTCTTTGGATCCTTTCAGCCTCATGCTTTAAAGCTACTAATGGCCATTCTTTGAACTGTTGTTCTTCAGCAGGATAGAATTTTTCTTTCATGATAAAGGCTAGAAGTTGTTCTCTTAACCTCTTCTTTTGATCAGCCTTTTCTTTGTCTAGTTCTTGTGCAAATTCTTCTATCTGCTTTACCTTTGTAAGGTAGAACTCTAGTCTTTTAGCAATGCCTTCTTCGCTTAGACTTTCCTTTTCACTGTCAACCTTAGCTTTTACTTTAGCTTGCCTTGCCTTTATTTTGAGATAATCATCCATATCCTCTGGTGGCATGTAGCCTATGAGTGAGGAGAATCTTCTTTTTGAAGGATCTTCTTCTGTAAAGAATTGCCTCATCTCATTTTTGAGAGCTTCAATTTCCAATGGATATTTTGCAGCATTAGGATCATGTGTTCCCTCATGGCAGGTATTGGCTTTCTTTTTCTACTAAGAAGCTTTGGTTGTGATGTAAGAGAAGTGAGAGCAGAGGTGGATGATTGACTAACAGATGCTGAAACAACTGGTGTCTCAACTGCTGTTGTCATTACAACTACTGATGTATCAACAAATGTCT
The DNA here is from genome assembly GCF_002127325.2 of Helianthus annuus. Classification (NCBI taxonomy): domain Eukaryota; kingdom Viridiplantae; phylum Streptophyta; class Magnoliopsida; order Asterales; family Asteraceae; genus Helianthus; species Helianthus annuus. The sequence goes on along the minus strand of NC_035438.2, from coordinate 99,774,186 downwards.
TCTGCTTTTGAGCAGGGGTTATTGTGGCAGTTATTTGGGTGGTGATCAGTGGTTGACTAGCAGTAGTTGAAACAACTTGTGTTTCAACCACTGTTGCCATTACAACAGATGTTATATCTGTTGTCTTCTGCTTTTTGGCAGGGGGTGATGATGATTTGGTAGTTTTTGGTTTTGATGGTGGTTTTTGTGCTGTGGACACAGATGATGGTGGTGGAACAGTGGTTGTAGTGTGTGTTGAGGTGGTGTGTGTTGAAGGTGTGTGTGTTGATGATATGATAGCTGTTTGGCTATTGACAGTAGTTTTTGTAACTACTGGTGTATCAGCTGTTTGAGTTGAAGTTTTTGAGGTTTTGGGTTCCTCTGGTTCAATGTACAGCCCATCTTCTATACCTTTCTTTCTCAACTTGATTTTCTCCCCCTTTTTGGCATTATCTGCCAGGGGTGTATCCATGAAGAAGATGGTAGACGGACCTTTTTCACTCTGAGCAGTCTTTTGTAAGCTAGCCTTTATAGCCTTGATATCTGCTTGAGTGTCTTTGAACCTTGATTCAACCATATTGGTCAACATTTGTACTTGAATAGCATGCTTTTTATCAGCCATTTGTTGTTGTTTTTCAAGCATTGGTTGGAAAATATTCCATAGCTCATTTGCAGCAAATGCTTGTGGGGCAGGTGCTTGAGCAGGAACTGCAGTAGCTTGTGCTTTTTGAGATTTTAAGATCTCTTGCACCATTTCTTTAATTTCAGCAACTGAATCTTCAAGTTTTTCAACTCTATTCGTCAATTCCTGATAATTTGAATCAACACCTACATTGGTAGGATCATCTGAGTCCCCACCAGTGGTGGTTGTATCAATGTGTGACTTAGGAGTTGAGTCCCAAAAATCATCCATTGATGCCCCTTTTTCTTGGTACTGGGGACTTCTTTCTTCAGCAACCGATAAACCTTTGATGGTACCGGTGGTTAAAATTAACTCACCGGTGGTTACCGATGTTGCCATGGAAGAAATTGCCTTCAAGGGAGTCTTAGTAATGTAACAACTGTCCAACTGAAGATCTGTTGATCCATCAGTTGTAGTTGCTGCTCCACTTGAACTACCTCCGAGAGTTACTTGTAACTCAGGGGGTGTAACCTCCTCAGCTGTTGCTGGGATAGCAGAGGTATGAGCATCAGACCCAGTCACTTGTGGAGGTATACTCTCAGTAATGGGTGATAGAGAGGAACTGGTTTGTGTCTGTGCCATATCAACTGCATGCAACAGGGGTATTATTGATTGTGGCAATATGATTGGTGAGGGTATGGGTGTTGAAAGAGACATGTCCTTGGGATCAGGACTGTGGAAGATAGATCCGAGTGGGTCCAGAGCTTCATATTGTGGTGTCCCTGTGCTTACAACCTGATCCTTTTGTGAGGATGCAGTAGGAGTTTTAGGCTGGGTTTGAGATCTTTCTTCCAACTGCTGTGAGGAAGTAGCAGCAGTGGTTATTGGTGACTTTTGTGCTGTCACTGGCATTGTCTCTGGGATCTCATCTTCCAGAGATGCCTTTGATTTGGGTTTGGTGGGTTTTCTGGATGTTTTTCTTTTGGTCTTTTTGGTGGCAGGTGTGGGTTTCAAAGCAGTGGGTGTGCTACTTTGATCACCTGGAGCAGTGGGCTCAGCAGAGGTTGCCTGAGGATTAGTGGCAGTTTCTAAAACCTGCTCAGGCTCCTTTGTTTTTAATTTTATTGGTGCCATCATTCTTGAAAATGTTTCAATTGTTAAACAATTTATTTTGAAAGAGACACCTTGTTTGGGTAATTCTGCATCTTTCTCTACAAATTTTTGTTCAAAATAGTAGCTTAGAAATCTTGGAAAGAGCAGTGTGACAACTCGAACTTTAGACCTATCGTTGTGTAACGTATGTGAACGTGTTATGATTATACGAGCTTTGATTTAAATGCACGTTATGTTATTATGTGCTTTGTGCTATATGTTATGTGATTGTATGTATGTATGTTGTAAACGATCCGACCGCACACCCACACTTGATCGCACAAGGCTAACCGGTCACACAAGCCATTCGGGCCGCTCCTTGAAACCGGATTCCATAAGATAGCCGAGTTGGGCTCGGC